>NC_142086.1:21742118-21893070 GCF_054644295.1 Miniopterus natalensis | reverse complement strand
AGAAGCGACAGGTGTTTGTCTGTTAGACTTTCCCGTGATTCTCTAGCGATTCTGCCAAGAGAGAACCATCCGAACTCATTCAGGGGGAGAAAAACTGAAAACAGCTTTTCATTATCCAGCACATTTTAGCCTCTTTTGTTCAAAATTGTTCGTCTGCTGCAATAAATTAATATTTGGATCTCAGCTGACTCACTTTAAACAGATAGCATCACAAATAAACAGGAGAGGGGTGGCAAAGGCTTTTTGGAGTTTATCAAAAAAGATAATCACTGCTTTATTGCCTTCACAAGAAAATCAAACACTGGTAATATTTGCAAAGATATTTTCTTACTGGACTGGAAATTATAAAAGGGGTTAGTTTAAAAAATACTCACACATTTATTCTCCTATGTGGTTTAAGCTATTTAGAAGCACCAATATTAACACTTTAGTTGGTGTAAAATATATTGTAGCTAAAGTTAAAGATAACACTACACAAGAGTTGACAATAGAAAAGGTATTTTATGACCTTCCCTAGAAGAGGCCTCTGACTGTGGGCCATTCCCTAGCTCCCTGCATATATGACCCTTTCTTAACCAGAGTGGATAATTATTATAGGATTTAGGCAAATGTTTATATGCTGTAAATAGTGAATGCTCTTTAAAAAGAAAATCAGGCAATGCTATTGAAATATAAGTTGGTGATGTACAGAAATAGACATTTGCAATTTGTGGTTACCCAAAACTTTAAAAATACATTTTATTCATATTTTGATAGTTCATTACATTCTCACATTGTTAATTACCTTTCCCAAAATAAAATAAACATAGAAATAAATAAAAAATTTTCCCTAGTGCCAGTGTGTAACTAATGTCTCACAAAATAGACATATCCTTGCAAGAGTTTGGATTGGAGGTGAGCTTCGTGGGAAATGCGAGGGAACTTGGCTCTCGCTGCTGGCATGGGTGGAGGCGGAGGCTGGGCACCTCTGTCCTCTGCAGCAGCAGCAGCCGCGTCTCCCTCAGCAGGCCAGTTGTGCAATGATGTTTGGGGAATTATTTCTGGAAGCTCACCCTATGGTCTTTCTGTAAGGCCATGAGATTTCAAACATCCCTTAATAAATCAATTTGTGCTCCAACTAGGTAGGATAGTTATGTGTTGTCTGCAGATAAGAAACTTATTATTTAAAAATATTATATCGCCCAGCCGGGCGTGGCTCAGGCCTAGGACCCAGGAGATCGGGGTTCGATTCCCGGTCAGGGCACATGCCCGGGTTGCGGGCTGCAGCTGATCAATGACTCTCTCATCATTGATGTTTCTATCTCTCTCTCCCTCTCCCTTCCTCTCTCTGAAACCAATAAAGATATATGTATATTTAAAAAAAATTATACCTGATGCTTTCATATAACCAGAAACCTATGCTGAGCTTCACTCATGGTGAATATTCGTTGATGATGATGAAAAGAATAAGCATGTTTGCCAAAACATAATTTAATAGGCTTTATTTTACAAACTTTGTGCTTTTTATTTTCATCAATAATAATAACATACATGCTCTTGTTAAAAAGAAGATGCATGCATTATAAGGGTTGCATATATTTTTAAAATTCTGACTTAAAAACCTCACTTAGCTATGCCAAGAAATGTGTTTTCTGAAACCCCTGTAAGATGAATATACGTATAAGCCAAGCATTTTCTTTTCTATATATCCTTTGGAACTAGGTTCAGAAACATTTCTGCAGCCAAATACATCGGTCAGTCTCTTGACTACAAAAGGCAAAATTCATGGATTTCAACAAATCATTGCACAGTAAAATAAAATAAAAAAGTAACATGAAGTATAAAAATGGTCTTTTTTCAATTCAGTGCTCCAGTATTCATTGTTTCAATATTGTCCTATGTAGATAAAAAAGATTTACTATTAAACTGTCCTTTTTTTTCTATAACATCTAAGAGTGGGAGATCATATGACAAGATCAATATTTTAATATCACATTACTCATCTTGCTGTCCCAACAAACTAACTACTTAAATTGTATTCTTTCCTGTTTTATTAGAATCATAAGGAGTTTCCATTTTATTGGCTTATGAGCAAGATGGAAAGATCTTCCTGACACTCTTTCTCCATCACACCTCAAGGGCACATAATAGAATTGATTAAACCTTTATCATACATTCTCATCATTGATCCATGTTTGGCCTTTGTTTAATTATCCCTTATTCAATTATTTTTATAACATAATAGATACCTATGACACTTTCTGGCTATGGCTTATGTTTTGTTTTCCATATTTACACAGTATGCACTCTGAAGAATATCCAACTATTATGGGAGATGGAACAGAAACAGGAGGTAGAGCTTTCTTTAGTCTTTCAGTAAATGACTCAGAGTCTTTATAGAAAAAGAACATTCTCACCATTAAGCAGAAATGTGTAATAAAAAATGCAAGTTAGTATAGCATTTTTCGTACAGTTATTGTTTTCACAAATTAGAATTTCTAAAAGCTTAGAAGAATATTAAAATAGCAGATAAATTATTTGAAACCAAGGTTAGGTTAAGTCATGGTTGCTCTACTATCTGTGTTTAAGCATGGTGTGCTTTTTACAGGTGGCATGTCAACCTAGGCCAGCATATGAAGGGGGCATAGATATCATGTTGTTCACTTATCCCCAGGTATAATTCAGTGGCAGATCATTCTTTTGAAACCTAACTGTGTAACAGGTAAGAGAGCCAGAACAAGAACAAAACTGAGTCTCCTTCAAATAAATACATTGCAAGGAATTCTAATAACCTCATAATTTACCTTCTAGAATTAAGCATTATGCAAGTCCTATAAATATGTTGTCCATATTCATATATGTTTCATTAACTCATCTTCATTATATGTAGGTATTTGTTAGCTTTCCTTGAGCTAGAATATTTTCTAGGAGATTGGATCTGGTTGGAGTAACATAGATATAGATGGCTTCAACATTTGGAGTCCTGTGATGGGTGAAAGTGGAGTGGGGAAATATCAGATATAACAAGAAGCAAGCATTGGGGGTCTTCATATTAATACCAGCTGAGCTTGAGACTAATAGTCAACGCTCTAAAAGAAAGTGTACACTGCGTGGCCAGACGCTGCTCAGCAGTTGAACACTGACCTAGGATCCAGGAGATGGTGGTTCCATTCCCAGTCAGGGCACATGCCCGGGGTTGTTGGGGGGAGGGTGCAGGAGGCTGCTGATCAATGACGACTCTCTCACTCTCCCTCTCCCTTCCTCTCTCTGAAATCAATAAAGATATATTAAAAAAAGAAGTGTACACTTGTGCAATGGCTTCAAAAGCTAGTCAATAGCAAACGGCCATCAGTCTTTATTTTTCTATAACGTCCCTGTACTTGTCTGATGAGATTTCCATAACAAAATGCTACAGATTGGGTGGCTTAAACAACAGAAATTTTTTCCCCCCACAATTTTGGAAGCTGGAAGTCCAAGATAAGGTATGGGCAGGTTTGATTTCTCCTGAGCCTCCTCTCACTGCCTTCCAGATGGCCGCCTTCTCCAGGCTTCCTCAGGTAGCTTTTCTCCATGCTCATGCACCCTTTTTTAATCTCCTCTTTTTATATGGACACCAATAACATAGGATTAGAGTTTAGAATTAGGCTTAATGGCTTTTAACTGATCACTTCAAGGTCATATCTTCAAAAATTGTCACATTTGAGGTAGTAGGGTTTGGACTTCAACATAAGAATCTTAGGTGGATACAATTCAGTCCATAACAATCTCTTTACTTGAAATATAATCATCATCAAGTCATATTATGAGCCCAATACTCCAACCAAATTAGCAAACCTCCTTTTTTCTGACCAAGCCAATATTTTGTTGCCTTCTTATTTTTGTAAAATATAGTCTCTATTTTTCTCTGTCATATTTTTATTTATCTTCAAGACTCCAGAGCGTCCTCTGGGGGCATTTTAAATAATATGGCTAGAAGGGATCCTTCCCTTGGGTTCTATTAGTCTTTTGTTTGTTGAACTCTATTAGAACTTTCATAAATGCCATCTTCTATCCAAACTGATTGTGCCTTAGTTCCTTGTTCATACTACATTTTATAGAAGTCCTGTCTTATTCATTCCCAAATTCCTACATTACATGGTGCAGTGCCTTGCGCACAGTGGGTACAGTACTAAACATGGTTTGTTGACTGGTTAAAACCTGATGGAAAAAAATTGGTTATATTTTTTTCTATACTTTGTTAGCATTTTTCCTAATGTTTTCAATGTAAATCCAGGTAGGACTTACCATAAAAATCTCAAATAACACACACTGCACTTTTAATGATTGCTTTGTTTAGAATATTTGTACATATTTAACATAACTTAGTATTTGATAGATAAGCAGACAAAAATGAGAGCAGCAAATTTAGGGAAGATTTGGAGAACCAATTAAGAAGTTTGATTAATTAGTTTGTATAGAACACAAATGATTACTTATTGGAAATAATATAAAGAAATATTTCCTGTTTTGATGGTATTCTTAGACTGGAAAGAGAATACTATGGAGTAAACGTACAGGGAAAAAGAACATTTGTAAGAATGTACCTTAGGTGAATAAAAGTGGGGGGTGAAAGACTTCAGAGTTTCCATTTTCTGTTTTGGAGCAAGTAAACAGCTATAGACCAAAGGCCATATAAAATGTGTAGCATTCTTATATTTTTTTATTTGGAACCTCTTATTTCCTTATAGAAATTTGTAATATTAAAATAAAATAAACAAAGCCTGTGTGTCTTTGGGAAGAGCAATAAAGGGAGTTGGAATGTCATGATGACACTGTTTTGGAAAGTACAGCCATCCCCCCAAGCAGGTTTGGAGGGAAATGGGTGATCTCACCTCTTGAGAAGTATAAAGAGTTTAGTTTTGAGGGTTCACTGTGAGACACAAAGAAGGTAAGAGGGACTCCTTAAATGGGATTATGTTCTGTAATGCCACATATAGGGTTCCCACAGATGGGTTTTTGGTTATGCTTTGTCTTTCCTTCTGGTGTGTAAAATAAGGAGCTTTTCTACATTTCCTAGTTTTTGACAACCCACCCAGGATACTGGTCTTTGAGCTCCTACTCATCCATTCCCACAGATATTAAATTTATCTAGAGCACACTTTGGCTCTAAACTCAGAACAGATGGAGAAGGATGCTGTCTAAGAAAAGCAGAAATGACAGCATTATGTTCTTCTTTGAATGTTCTTAAGATAATTTATTGTGTTAATGCTGGGACTGCATCAACCTACCATCATCCTACTCCAAGGGTAAGTGACCGCTGGCTTAAGTATGACCAGAATAGATGAGCAGTTTCATTCCATTCTTTTTCCTGGACCACAATAAAGCAAAAGATAAAAATGGAAAGAGATTAAAAAGCAGGGGAAATAAAGAAAGATCTTTCCCTGGAGAGTCATATTCAGTAGTGATGGTGGGACCAAGAGTAGTCTTGGGAAGTGCGTATAGGAATCTATATATTTAAACTCAGGCAGTCCTTAGGAGCAAGCAACTGGAAAGAACATTGTCAAAAATTATCCTTGAGTCTTGGTGATTAAAAAGATATGTACTAAAAATATAGCATTAACTGTAGAAATAATAAATTCACCCATGTAGAATTTTGTAAAAAAGAAAAAAAATGGTAAGGAATATTGTAGGGAAATTCTCAAAGATGTAGCCCTTAGCGATCCATGCTAGATCAGGGTTTATTTTTTAAATTTAAACTCACTAGTGGCAAATTCAATTGGTGGGTCAGTTCTGATGAATTCAAGGATGGATGTGAAACCTGTCATTAGTAGGTCCTGTGAACCATAAAAAAAAGACACATACTAAGAAGGGCTCCTTGGCTAACTGGGCTCAAATTTTAAAAAATAAAGCCTAGCAGCCATTTCTGCATAGGGATCTGTCACACAAATTGCACTTCATGGAGAAGCCAGCTCTGGACTGTCCGCCTCTGGGCTGAACTGCCTGCTTGCACTGTGTTTCTACCATCTGAGCCAGCCCTTGCCAAGGAATTCCTTATAAAGGCTTTCCCCATATAATCAGAGTTGCACAGGTCCGACCAATCAGGGCAGCTCTATTCTGACCAATCAGGACAGTGCCTTTTGGACCAATCAAACTGCAAGGATTTGGAGTCCTTATTTCCATGGAATGGGCCACTCAAGGACCTGAGAAGGAGACTCCTGTTCATATAAGCCAGCTCTTCTCTGGATCCCAGAGCACTCTTTCCCTTTCCATCTAAGACTGAAGACTGCTAGGCCCTGACTGAGCTGAACCGAAAAGACCAGCCCAGTGCCCTGCAGACTGGCATGGACCATGCTGTTTTTACAGCTGTGATGTATCATTATTGAGCTTTTTTGCACTGAATAAAGTTTCCTTCTTCATTGCACCCCAAAATGGTGATTCCAAATTGGGAATTCGTGCCAGTGAACCTTGGCTGTCATAGATTTCAAATTCCCGGAATATCCTGCATGTTCCCTGAAATTCCTTCTTGGTATCTGTGGTTATGGTATACTGAGTTAGTAAAAGCGAAGGGCCCATTTTTAATTAACATTGTGGTAAAATAAAGTGGAATTCTGATTTCCTGTGTTTTGCACCATGCATGGAAACATTTGCACCATGGGATGAAACCAGATGTGGCCACTCCAGCTGTTGTCTTAGATCAGTGACTGCTTCTCAAACTTGAACATGACACTAATAACCTGGGAAATATTAATAAAATCGGATTCTGACTCACTAAGTCTAAGATGAAATTCTGAATTTTTAACAAGTTCCAGATGATGCTGTTGCTGGTTCAAAAACCACACTATAAGGAGCAAGGCCTTAGGTAACACAATATGGCTCCTTGTATCAAATACTTTTCTAATGAGTTTCTACATAATTTGAAATTTTAATCAATTATTTTTGGAGAACATTTAAAAAATGTAAAACCCTTAAGTTGGAGGTGGAGACAATAGGTACAATATGGCATTTTATTCTTTATTTGTATAAAGATGACCATACAACATCAGTGAAGAAAAATAATGCAGGCACTAGTATATATGTGAATAAAATTTAATTTTATATTTAAAATATATAATTACCTTGGTTTAATGCAGATTATTTAAGTCAATTCTGTCAGTCTTTTGAGACATCAGTTCGTTTAATTATGTAGCAGAGTGCCTGATAGTTTTTTGGCATTCAATAAATATTTTCTTAATGACTGAATGAGAAAGTGAGAAATATGCTAAGAATTTTTTTTTGCTTCATGACAATTATATATGATAAATAATTCTTACAAACGTCTGTAATGTTGCTAGGAAGAGAGTGTAATCTCTTTGTACTTATATATTTATCCAGGACCTATTTTACACACACTTACATAAATTTATACATTTTACATACCATGTATTATGATTTGAGTAAAGTAATCTCTCCTATTCTTTGTCCCCAGTACTGCTTGAAAAACCATTATAGAGAGACTCATTGCAATAAAAAAAAAGAAGGCAGTAGCAAAAGTGTCTAGATTGAGAGATCACAGAATCTGAGAACAAATAGGTGAGGTGAGGAATCTTAAGAGATGAATTATATGTAGATTGAAACAGTGCCTAGGGCCAGGCCTAATTTTTAATCTCTTTCGCCTTCTGAATTCCAGAGAACACTCACATTTTTTTCACCTCCCAAAACTCCTGACCACAAAGTGCTGGTTAATTTTCGTTCTAGTGCTATGATTTGGAGAATGTTTATCATATCACTTATCATTTGTCTTATCGGTAAAATGTGTGTGTTAATAAGATAATTTCTGTGTTAAAGCTGGACAGCTGACTGTAAGACAGAAACCTCAGGTTCTGTTGTCAGTGATTCCATTCTTTGTGTGACCCTGAGAAAACGATGTGAAGTTTCTTGGTTTCAGAATGACAGAGGGTGCACTCCCTCAGTCTCTCTGGTCCTGAACGTCTCAAAGACAGAAACCTCAGGTTCTGTTGTCAGTGATTCCATTCTTTGTGTGACCCTGAGAAAACGATGTGAAGTTTCTTGGTTTCAGAATGACAGAGGGTGCACTCCCTCAGTCTCTCTGGTCCTGAACGTCTCAATTTCACTGCCATGAAGCATTTTTTTGATAAATTCATCTCTTTTAAAGTAACTAAAATTACTATAGAATGCAAATCATAGACATTTGGCATCTCCTATTTCTGTTAAAAAGAATCTTTACAGAATTCTTTCCTTTGATGATGTGGAAATATACTTGACATAAACTTATGTTAATAAAATGTCTTTGGAAACAGTGAGAGTTTCTAATAGAATGGCAACTGAGTCTCTATCATGTTTTAACATAATTTTTTAAGAACCATAAAACTGTATCCATGATGTATTATTATTACATTCTAGAGATTATGAAGTAAATATTAAGTCAGAGGTTCATTTTATTGTATATAGGTGTCAACATTTTCTGCAAGGAAAATATCTTGGAAATAAGTTTAAAAGTCTATGAGAAATTAATGTAATATGTACATATTTATTTGTCATTTGTTTTAGTACAAATATTTAAACTATTAAGATAAAACTCAAAATCAAATTATCTACTTATATAATTTTTCAAAATTTGGCTACTGATTGATTGAATAAAGTTAAATTTTAGATCATATGTATTCTGTAAAGTATCTTCCTACATATAAAAGCAAAAAAAAAAAAAAAAAAAATCCAGTGCAATTTTTAAATAGTGTTATGAACACCATATTTTTTCCATTTAGAAAAACTTACAAACTTTAAAAATCAAAGAAAATCCAAGAGTATCAAGTACTTTGAAATAATATCAAGGCAACTCTACTAGAATTGCCTTGAATTATCCCTGAGTCTTCATCTATCTAAAGGAAGACATTTCTGTAATAGCCTTTTGGGGATTATCAAAATTTGTTCAACATAAAACCATCACACACGTTTGAAATAAGGATAATAAAAGACAGTCACAACACAGTGTCAATTAAAGGAAGCATCATGCTTAAGAAAACTGAATGGCAGCATAATTTAATGGAATAATTATAATCTAAATTCTAGGTATGGCTTGGAAATAAAAATCTCAGATATTATTACTAAATAATTTGTAGCATGAATGATGACAACATGTGTTTATATATTAATTCAACAATCATAAGTATATATAAATAATTGATGTTTGTTTCAAGAGTCTCAGAAATTAACAGAGGGTGCTGTTGAGATAATAAATAACACATTATGTTTTCAAGGGCTATTTTAAAGACATGATGCAATATGTAATTCTAATTAATTAGGTATTTTCTAAAACATGAGGGTAACCTGTTAAAATTGACTACTAGTCTAAAATATTAAAACATTAAAGTGAAATATTACAACACTATATTATCAATATAATTAGTGATATTTAAACATTTTACATCATATTATTCCTTGATAGCCAAATGCCTTCTAAATTATTTATGGAAGCTCAATATCTCATTATATTTATGCTAGATTATTGCAAGTTATACAATTCAAACACATTTCTCTCTATCTCCAAGCAATCTCTAAATTCCAACAGTGTTTTCATTTTTTATTCACCAATTTTTGGCCCAGTTCCACTTTTGGTCTTTCTCTCAAGAAGCTCTAAGAATCCTGCAGTAAATATTTAATAACAATGATTGTGCTAAAAAAAACCCTGGTATATACAAGAACGCCTAAGAGGTCTCGTAATGGAGACAATTAAAAATCTGAAAAACCAAGATTAATAAGGTTTTCAAGAACATAAGATGGATTATCTAAATGATTTGCTGGAACACTTCAAGAATAAATAAGAACTTAGTGGTGTTTGCAAATACTTTCACCATCTGTTTAACTAAAAGTCATTCTGTTTCTAATTTCATCTTTGCTGTTTGTTTCAAACCTTGGGGATGGTACCATTTTAGTAATAAGATTTTGCTTTATCAAAATATAAATTCCAAGTTTCTTTTGGATTTCATTATTTTACAGATAAAAAATAGAAGTTTTATTTATGGTGCACTAATGGTTAAATTTCCCTTTTTCTTGGGAGCCTGAACATTTAGATTATAAAAATTATATTACATACTTTCAGCCTCTATTTTTCTATTTCAAGGTCAAGGAGAAAACCAGTGCAGAGCTGAGGTCTTTTACAATGAACTTTTAGATGATTCATGTACGAAGTAGTTCTCTGCCTCTAAGAGAATTGTTGGTTTTCTTTTTTCTCTTTTCCAAGGGCTGAAAAGACAAAAAGTTAAACTTTCCTTTTGAAAGGGCCAGGACCCCGCAGTAGTGAGCCATGGAGAAGCAGGGTTGAGAGTGAAGCCGGGTTTTCCGTTCCGGAATCCCACCTCGCTTGCCCTCTGAGGAAGGGCACAGCAGGGCTTGCAGTGGCCTGGAAGGTCGCGGGGTGACTGGTGTTTGTGCTGACAATCTACCCCTTCAATGTGATGGCCTCTTGGTGGCGGTTATGGTAAATCTCACATGTCCTCAGATGCAGTAATGCGCGGAGGTACAAGTCTCTCTCCCCAAACAGTGTCAGCTTTTATCCACTCATCACTAAGTTACCTATAGGTTATGTTGAGTTAGTACGAGTTTAATAATAAGCCGTCAGAAATAATTTTTAATAAATCGATTAGATAAAATGTACTGACTTCTGTTCCCAAATAGGTGATTCTGTCCAAAAAGTTGCCTGTTTCATTGATGCCTAGAATCATGTCAGCTGGGTAGGAACACCTTTTATTTCACGGTTCAGGTAATATTTTAAGTGACACTGCTTCAAAATATGTTTAATTCACTTAATGCTTAATTAATAATATGTGTGTGTTGTAGCTCATTAATATCAGACCCATTCTTTAGAGCAGCTTTGGGAGGAAGAGAGAAAAACTGCTCTGTGTCGGGGAAGAGGAGGAGCGGGGAAGCATCACCCAAGTGTTTTTGCGGACGAAATTCTGTCCCCGTGTATCTAAAATGTGGCGGCACTCTTGCTGATGGTCTCTTCATCTCAAACCACCTGGGTACTCAGTACCCTAATAACAGATTTAACACCACGAGGCATTAGCAAATGATGATATTTTAATGAGATTTCACATAGAACAGAATAGTACCCAAGAGCAAAACATATTATGCTTCCCTCAGGATCATAAATCTTTGTCTCAAGTTTACCAGCCACCTCATCTGTCCTTTCTTTACCTCACACAGAGTCTAAAATCATTTCTCTGGTCCTGAGTCATTCCACTCTCCCCTCGCCTCACATTGTCTACTCAGCCAGCCATAGGCCATTGGTATCCTTGCCCCACTCAGGAATCGTCAATTATCACTTCATCAGGGAGCATCAGTTGTCCTCAGTAGAAGATCCTGTCCTGATTTCTAGAGATTTGGATGGGCATAATGGTCTCCCATAGATGTCCACACCCTCATCATCAGAGCCTGGAAATATGGTATGTTATGTGGTAAGGGGGAAGTAAGGTTGAGTTTTAGGTTGGAATCCCCTGAGTTTAAAATGAGGAGATTATCTTGGATTATCTAGATGGACCCAATGTAATCACAAGGGTCACTGATTGGGAAAGAGGGAAACAGAAGAGTTGGAACCAGAGTACAACATCTTGAGAAAGGCTCCACTGGCCAATCCTGGGTTTGAAGATGGAAAGGAACTGCTATGAGCCCTGGAATGCAGACAGCCTCTAGGAGCTGGAGAAGGCAGGGACATAGGCCCTCCCTTAAAGCCTCACAAAAGGTAAGCAGCCATGCTAACACCTTGATTTTAGCCCAGTGAGACCCACGCTTCTGGTCTTCAGAACTGTAAGATAATAAATTCATGGTTTTTTTTTAACCACTAAGTTTGTCATAGCAGTAGTAGAAAACAGATAGAGAAGGTTGGGGTTTATTTCTTTTGCTTCCTGCCCATAGAGTCTCAGAATTTATAAAGCACATTGGAAAAAAACATAAAACAAACCCATGGGTGTGAGGCCTCTGATGTCTCACCTTCAACTCCTGCTTTGCAAAACTACCTACACTTTTGCTTGTTTCTCTCCCCCTTAGGAGGAGCCTTCTGCCTATCAAATGCCTGTATTCTCAGTCTCATGGCTGTCCCCCAAGTTAGAAGACACCCTGAGGTGAGAGAAGATACAAAAATTTCTCTCAGCCCTGGCTGGGTAGCTCAGTTGGTTGGAGCGTCATCCCGATGCGCCAAGGTTGCAGGTTCGATCCCTGCTCAGGGCACACATAGGAAGCAACCAATGAACGCACAAATGAGTGAAACATAGATCTCTCTCTCTCCCTCTCTCTTTCAAAATAATCAATCAATCAAAACAATTTTATATAAAAAAAGTTCTCTCACCTCTAGAACCAGCGCTTTGGCTGTTATTACTTCATCAGCTCTCCAGTACCTTTAAGTATTTGGTATATGTGTTGTATTGACTTCGAAGTTGTTTCCTCTCTGGAGGCAGAAGCCCCCATCTGAGCCGTTTTGTCTCATTATGTTTCATCTCAAATGTATTTTTCATATTAAATCATTGAGTATACTTCTATTTATTCTGGTTGTTTCACAGAAATATTTATTATATCCTTATTTGCATTTATAATACCTTATATCTTATTTGTTTTCAATTCTTTGCTTTTCCTCCACAACACCAATGTTATTTTCTTCATTAACATATTTGGACTTTATTGTTTCAAGTGCACAATTTAAACCTCATATTCTATTATTACTTTTTTTCAACAAAATTCAGATTAAAGTACAGAGCATGAGCAAGAGGCTGGGAATTAAAGGGCTGTTAGATTATGGATATGACTAGAATGATTTTTAAGTAGAAGTATGAAATCACATTATATATAAATATATGTGTATTTTTCTTATTGGACCTCTTTGTTTTATTTCCAAGGTCCCATTTTTACTTTGCTTCATATAATTCTTCTAACATTTAGCAGTATTTAGCATCAGTTTACTTCAACAGTGATTATTATAAAGCTATAAACTCAGATTTACAATCTTGACAGTTTATTTAACAAGTAACACCTTATAAAGTGTCCATAGTTGTGAGAGAGACTTAATTTAAGAATGGGAGGGTCTGTGGAGGAGCTCTCACACCCCATATCCCTGCAAAAGCCCTGCAAGGGAAGCTACAACAGAGCTCTGTAGCCCTGTCCCCCACTGAACTGCCTTTTACCCTCTGTAAAAGGAGCCTTTCTGTTTCTTCTTGTGCAGTATGTGCACGGGGCTCTCTGTACCTGCACATACTGCATTACAATTCTTTCTCTTCCCCTCAAATAAATCCTTTTTAGTGATGGACTGCCTAGCTAATTTTTGTTTATGGTTCACAAGAGCTGGAAGTGAGTAAACAATTCCCAAATCAGTTGTCAGATCCAAGTGAACATAATACCTCACACCAGCCCACACTATAATTTTCTTTCCCAAAATTTATTTAGAACTTTAGGTATTGAGAGTTCTTTAGCAAAAGGTACTTTAGCAAGCATGAACACTGATGAAGTACAGAGAGTGTCTTTTAAGGCTTTTTTTTTTTTTGCTATATGGCAAGCTTTCAGGTCTTTAGTGTACATTAAATAGGACATACCCTATACGAGTAAATTTGCTTTGATGGGCACCACACACTTACATTAATTGAAAATGATAAATGAATTACATAATAAAATATACTGCATAGAAAAATAGCTAAAGTTCTCTATTCTAAGTCTTCTAATTTAGCTATAGAAGCTTTTAAACCAACCTCAGCACGTGGCCTTTTTTGTTGTTCACAATCTTTCTTCATAAGCTTTGTTGTTTGCTTTTGTAAGCTTTCAGAGTGATTTGCTAATGTTTAATTATTCCTTACAGCAGGGGATCAGTGTTACCACCAATCTGCTGCAGGCTTAACTGTTCTGTTCGATGTTATATGAGTTGGGAGCGAGGATTATGCATTCTTTCATTTAAGGTGAACACAGTACAAGAGATTTAATTATTGTGACTATCACCTTATAGTGCTGCATTGCTTATGGTATCTTTTCATTTGTTTTTAAATTATAAAATGTCTTTGTGTCACTGAATTAACTGATTTACTTAGTTTGTAAATAGTCATGTCATTCTCCTGGCACTGAAATATTAAGAAAGCCTCATTGTCATTTGGCTATACCCTAGATTTTATACTGGAGAAGATAAAAGCTCAGTGGAATCCACCTGAGAAAGTCATCTTTGTGCCAGATCATTTCTGCAAAACTCTCTGCCCTATGAAGATAGAAAAAATATTCCCCTCCCCACAAAAGATGCATTTGGTCCCAGATTCTTCCATCAAAATTTGCCTTTACCTAATGCTTCTCATTTTATCAGCAACTTCAGAAATGGCTAATATCATAAAGTATCAGCTGTAATAAGTTTTTCTAAATATTACAGTACTAAAGCTCTTGGATAACAATAATTTTTTTAAAGCTTTAGATATTTGTAGGGTTTAGTTCTTATTATACAACAGAGTATTGTAATAAAATAAGAATTTACTGACTCTTACCTTAAGTAAAAACATGTGCTCATTTCTTGAGACTTCATCAAAAACATCCTTTATTTTACTTGAAGGTTTTTATGGCAATTTTTCTAAACTTGTTTTCTTTCCTATCCTTGCCTGAAGAAAGACTTTAACCTCTCCACTCTGTTAAAATTTTATGTCACATTTTATTCCATCAGGATATTTTGTTCAATTCCATTATCTACATATTTTATGTCAGCCTGGTAGACCAAGTAGAACTTCAAAGAGAAAAAGAAAAGAGTAGAGAACTGAAATTCCTTCAACAGAGGAAGAAAAAACAATGGGCAGACTTTAGTCTAAGTATCTCTTTATCTCTATCCAAAGTAGAGTCAAGAATTCCCACTTAGATTGGAACTGGAAGTTGCCAATAGCAGCATCTTAGGATTTTGAAAGAGAAACAATCTTAAAAGTGGTCAGAACCAAATTTAACTTCTCCACTCCAAACGTATCTATCTGATTACATACAGAGCAAGAAAATCCCATGGGAAACCCAAGATCAAATTTATCATCATTTGCAATACCCTCACATTTTCTCATCCTTTGCAAGGCCTTTGTAGTCCTTCCATTTGTTCTGAGCACCACTTACAATGCAGAAACCTGCATGTCCTTTCTTCATGACCCCTCTCACTCATATTTTCTATATACGAGTCAACAAGAACTGAATATTCTACCTTCTAAATTTCTTTCCAATACATTATCTTTTCTCTTTCATGTAAATAGCATCTTGTTAGGCCTCTTCAAAAGTCTTCTCAACATGTTTAAATCAAAGGTTTAATAGGATGTGGACTCTTTATTTGGGTTCTTATATTTTCCCTCAGTAAAATCAATGACAGTTTTTAACTTATGAAAAATTTCTTCCTGGAAAGGGAGAGAAAGGGAGTCTTTTGCAGAGGTGTGCACATTCCTCCCCTGGAATTTATTCCAAGGAATGCCTACTCCCAGGTTTCAAAAGACAAAAGAAACAAAAAACCAAACAAACAACAAAAACAGGATTTGGTCTGTCTATGATCCTGTCATCTGGCTCTAAGTATACAGACGTTGTAAATCAGTCTGTACAGAGTAATAATAAGCGGTTCTCTTTGAAAGAGTTTTCCAATGGAAGAAATATTTATACTCTGTGTGGGCCCCCTGAGCTTCCCCATTCTAGGCACTGCTCACCAGTAACTCTGAACAGCCCGCTCACCTCAGGGGGTTTGCTTAACTCAGTCAGATGCCGTTCTGATTGCACCCCACCTCCACAAACAGACAAGTGAAAGCCACAGGACACTGAATGGGAGGACGGTGGGTTTACCTAACTTTTTGTCCTGTTTGTAAAGGGATGCCAGAGTAGAGAAAGCAGCAAAGTTTCTGGTTTACAACTAACCACAGATATCTCACTTTGATATCATTGTGCCCTTTTGTCTAATCTCACTATGTCTTTTTTTCTTTTTCAAAAAAAGAAGGCTGGTTGGTTATTTCCCTTTTTCAGAACTCTTAAGATGAAAAATTGGAGCTGGTTGGTGTGGTGGAAAGGATTGAAATCCCAGCTCTCAGCAACCTTTGGTAAGGGTCAAAGAACTTGTGCCCACTGACTTAATGCCTTAGTCGAATTTAACTTCTGAGAAGTCACAGGATGGCCAGCCATGTGCCCTCCTGCAAACACCTCTGAGGAGCCTTAGGGGGTAAACTGGTCTCCCTTAAGCTAGAAATTACCCTGATTTCCTTTAGGGTTTTTGCAGAACATCATGCATCTGTCTAGTAGGGAGCCCATAACTCTCTGAGCAGAAACACAGAGGATATTTTCAGCACAGACTGTATTAGAATCTGCTCTGTAGGGGACATAACAAGCTTCTTCCACAAGCAGCAACACTGTTGGAGTGGATGTCCAGCACCCAAGCGACAGCAAACAGGCACTGACAAGTCTTTTATGGAAGCTCAGAGTAACCGTCTAAACTACAGACGTGCTATCCATAAAATTGGTCTTCCCCTTGGCATCTGTATGACAGAATTTTAGTGAAAATCATGTGGAGGTAGACTTTAAAAATCATTTAGTATAAGGTATGTATTAAATTAAGATAAACTTTTGTTATTATTGTGCCTGGTATATAATAAATGTTTATAAACTATTATTATGTGGTTGTTGGTAGTATTTTTCTTGGACATGACTTGTCCCTAGGACAATGTTCTTCCCAGAATCCCCCTTGGTATTTTATGCACACAGATGACTGTCCCATTCACTAGACATCTGGACTTTGGAATGAAATCGACTTACCTCCTCAAACTAAAATGCCTCTTAGGTCAGTTAACTTCTCAGTGCCTCTTACCCTCTTTGTAAAATGGGAATGGAAATAGTTGCCTTCTCACAGGATATTGTGCCAGAAAATTGCTTGTTGTTTTTCCATTTACTCTTTTATGTGAATTCAGAAAACATTTCTGAATGAATATAATGTGCCAGGTGATGAGCTGGGCAATGGGATAACAAGAACTAAACTCAGTGGTTGTCTTCGAAGGGCAATAGGTATGAGAACAGCTTGAAAGTTATATTGCTCTGCAAATGTGAGGCAAGTAGTATTAACTAGTAGTAAGAGGGCTATTTTAGTGGTTATAACCTCAAATACCTTGAACATGGTGCTTAATTTTAAATTTTAATTTAAAACAAGTTAAGAATTAATTTAGCATGCAGAATTATCTGAATTAATTTTCTATAGACACATTATTTTAAGTGTATGATTATGTGGAATAAGGTTTTACCCTTAAGCCTAAGTGGTTTTGTATAATTTATATATTAATAATAAAGTAATAATAAATTTATGTCAAAAAGTGTACAAGCAGGAGTGTCTTGAATTCAATTATTTGACATATATTTAAATAAGTGATGGGTATGAATAATTTAAATATCTAACAACACATTGATGAATTGGTATTCTCTTCATGAGAAAACATGATCATTTAAAGATACAAAGGTGTTACTAAAATTTACCTAGGACTCTAACCTTGCTTTCAATCTTCTTTAGAATGAATTATAATTTTTTAGTATTTCTAGAATTTCTAATGCCATACAAATCTGCTATTAAAGAAAACTTTGCATGCTACTCTCAGTTATATAGCCCCACTGTTTGACTCATATGACGTACATTTTGCTAATCTATACAATAGTGCTGTGTTGTTCTTTTTTTAAATTTACAAAGTAAACTTAATAGTGAAGAAAACTGTTTAATTCTTTACCACGTTTAGGACATATTTCTGGGCTATCTGATCTGACACCACCTGAAATATCTTCAGCCACACAATCACATAGCAGCTGACACAAAAGGACTCAAAATAAAATCATGAATCTTAAGGCCTAATTGTTTAACACTAGTATGAAAATTATCTTTAACATGCTTACAATCCCAAATTGAATCCCTATCACAAAGCCCAATTATCTATCTCTGTAAATACATAGAGTAGTGCATGACCTCCCTTGAAATTGTCCCATGCACTGCTTCCTGTAAGCAGTAACTGCTTATCTGATGAATCCAAGGCACTCCTGCTTATACACATTTGAATTTTCCGTAAAGAGGAAAGAAGAACCTGTATTCTGGCTGAATGGTTCTTTAAAGATAATGTTTTGGAAAAAATGTTAGCAACATTCACTTAGGCTATATGAACGTTAATTTAATAAATGATCAACAAATTTCAGTTTTGAGTAATGGATAATTTAGTGGCTTAATTTACTTAAACTTTGGGGTGAATAATATTGAACTAAAGTAGTTTCTAATTTTAATGTCAGTATTTCTACTGAAGTGCTGAACCTTAAATAAATCAATAATTTTTCTCAGATGTTTCAAAAAGCATTTTTAGGTATCTGAACAGTCATCTTGTCCAAGTCCCATTTGTGAGTGTTCCCTCGACCTCAGCTCCCTCCTGTGCAGCATGAGCTGAATGTGTGATCAGAGAAAACCAAGCAACAATGACCCATAGTTTTAAATTTTCTGAAAATTTATTTTTTCCCTTGAAGATTTCACTCCTACATTAAAAAAAGTTTTTAAAGCCTGTTTTTACTTAAATCCAATTCAGAAGCATTTGTTGAAAATATGCTAGATTCTGAGAACTGTTGGGTGTTGGGGGGAAAAATTACATGTGAATTAGGCTACAGTAAAGGGGAATAATTTCTCCTTAAAATGATTATACTTCCCACACCAGTTTTGAACTTGAAGTTGATAATTTTGAACCACTTTCCCTTTTTGCTTTAAACTATTTCATCTGTTAAAAGGCCCTATCTTTTCCTTAGCCTTCAATTTGACAGCCATTATTGGAGCCACTACTGGCTTTGTATTTCACAGCCATTCTCTGACTCGTAGACCCTGATGATATTATGTACTTTTTTGTTGTTCATTTGTTTCTTCTATTTTCTTCAACAGTTACTTTACTTTTTAAAATCAGGCTGGGTTGGAGAGAGAAACACCAAGAAATATGTCATTTCAAAAATTTATAGGAAAAACCTATTATCACATCACTTTTGATAGGTTAGACCTCTGGATTGAGTTTTACAGCCATAAAAATTTCTTATAAAATATGATGTAGCTGAATACTTTGTGGCTTATGATTACATCACTGAAAACAAAGAAAATGTCAATGTTACTAAATCACCTCTGTTTCTAAAACATATGATGATATTTATTCAAGTAACAAAGGAAGAGAATCACTGAGATACTTACATTAAATATTTGATTTAAGAACTGAAAAAGGTCTTCAAAATGTAGTCATTAAAGTTCAGCCTAGTGATCATGCATTTGGATTCTCTTTTGCCATAATTTGAAATTGACTTAAATAGATAGGGATTTCCTAAAATGAAAAACATATGATGCCGAGTAACTGTTCAACACAATTTACATTAACTCTTTGTGGGCACTCGGTAGGCTCATAAAAATGAAACTGTATCAGCATTCTTTAATATTAAGAATTATGTTTCTCATGTTTGTATTATAACATCTTCAGTATTTTATTCTCTATAGGAAATGAGCTCTGATAAGGTAAGCAAGTCACCCAACACAGTTAAGTGATGGTATCTAAATTATTGATGATTAAATAAGTATTGGTAAAACCACTCTTATCTGAGTAAAGTAATGCAGAATTTATGATTTGTTTTATTAATATAGGAAATACAACAATATTTTAAGTTAGAAAGTAAGACAGTGTTGTCAGAAATTTACAATGCTCAGTAACCATGGACCTTTTCCCAACTAATTTTAAACATTATTTTTATAACTGTTTATGCAATCATACTACATGGCAGACACTATTTATTCTTTGTTGCTATTCCTCACAGCAGCCTTACAAGATGACACTGAAGTTCAAGAGATTAATCCAAGTCTACACATACAAGTTTTTCTCTACTTGATGAGGCCTCTTTGAAAGAGACATTACTAATTCTTACACAAATGCCCATGTACAAAGCTTGGCTCTCCTGCTGCCAGTGGGTGTCCTGAGACATAAACCAAGAAGGTGAAGCTGTACTCCTGGCCAGCCTAGCATTCAAAGCTTCTAAAACCACATCAAAATGATTTCAAATAATATCACTGACCTCTTGGTTCCCCTCAATATTATAGGAATAATTTCAAAAAGGGTCAGTGACCTCTTGCTTTCCCTAAACCTCATAAAAAAATGTGTTTTTGAGTCTCTAGTCTACGTGTAGTATAGAGTTCTAGATTCTATTAGGTATTTAAATGTTAGTAGTAGCCATTATACACCAATCCTCAACCAGTCCTTACTTATAGAACAGCAATTTAAGAAAGTAAAAAATACATAAGTAAGTACATAGAACGGGGCTTATGATATTACTAAAAGAATTTAAATATGATATTTAAATATTAATCTGGTAAGGCTAGCATCAATTTTGCTGGATTATTCAAGAAAAAAATTTATATGAAAGAATCCAACTCATAGATTAATAAACTGTTAGAAGTAGGACAAACACAGATACAGTCTAATATGACTTTCCATTTTAAAGATGAGCAAAACAGGACCAAAAAAAGGAAGTAATTATCAAGGTCACACAGAAGCAGCTTGTGACCTTGTCTATGACCTTGTACTTTTCCTTGTCTGTGAATGCTTCCTAAAGGTTAAACAAAGAGCTGCTGACTCCTGGGCCAGGCTCTTTTAACTCCACACATTGACTGACATATATTGTTTAAATAGATGAAGAAAATAAATGGGATGAGAAAGAAAAATAGAGGACTTTGTCAAAATCATGAATAAGAAACTGAAAACATTCATTTGGAAAGATATGTACACCTCCACGGTCACTGTGGTGTTATTTACAATAGCCAAGACATGGAAGCAAGCAAGGTGTCCATCACTAGGTGCTGGATAGAGAAGAAGCGGTGTATGTATATAAATATATCAAATCAGAACATTGTACAACTGAAACATATACAGTGTTATGTCAATTATTTCTCAATTTTAAAAATTCAAAGCTTTGCTTTCTGAAACCTCTACCAGACTCTACATAGTGAGCAGTATTTATGCAATCCTGTATACATTCTTTGTAGCTTGGAATAATCTGAAATACTTCATCCCCCCAGAGTTTAAGTATCTTAAATCAACATATGTCAACATATTAACTTATATCTATATATACTAGGATGGAAATAAAACTTTCCTTACACTATTTCATAAGTTTCTTAGTTGGAGAGTAGTAAAGATAGAACACTTTAAAATTATTTTAAATATTATTCTATTCATAGCTTCTAAAGCTAAAAAATAAATCTCTGCTTTCACTCCCCAAATTGAAGATTCAAGAACTGTGAAAATATGAAAAGGCTCAATGTTGTTAACACTGAGACCTGATTCTTATGACAGTAGCTTGACAATCCCACTTATTCACCAAAAACAATATTTCAGTCAGCGAGCAGGGAAGTATTTTTTGTCATCATTACATTTTTATTTTTACAGAACTATACTTCTGGAAAACTTAATTATTAATTTTGAAGTCTTTACACAGTTTTCAGGTTTTAACAACTGCTACATCCATGCTTACCCAAAAGTTTATCTTAAAATTTCTGATCGATGTTCAATGGAAGAGATACAGGAAATGACAAGTAATGTAGTCCCTCGCCTAGGGCATCAAACATCTCATTGCATGCAAAGTGATGCAGAATACATTTGCATGAATAAATGCCAAAGCTTAGTCTACCTTGAAATGACTTTGATTTGGTCCATGCTCTCGGTTTTCTCTCTGAAACTTAGATTAACAAACAAAATTCCCATCTCCTGAGTTATTGCCATCTCACTGGCCCTTGTTTTTTTTTTATTTCCTGTATGAACTTTCACCCAGAGGCATCTCAATTATTTTAGTTCATATTGTTTCATTTTAAAATTTACATGACAATAGCACAGTTAATTACAATGAAAAGACACTTAATTTTGTTTTTTCATACTTTTCAATATATTTGGGTCCAAAATAATATCATGATTTGAAGACAAGGCTTAGAGATAATATTCTTCAACAGGTATCAAAATAACAAAACTATGTTTTATTTTAAGTAATATTACTTTATCAGATGATTTAAAAGTGTACAAACATACAAATTAGATATTTGTGGGGTATAGAAAAGAGTCACCATCTTTTAAAGATAAAGTTATTTATAATAATAAAATGATATATTTGATTGTAGAAATCATCAAAATACAAATCAATACTTGAAATTTGGATACAAGATTATACTGTTTCATTAATTTATCACAAAATGATTGTAATGTCCTTTAATAATATTTTTGGGATACTAAAAAATAAAAAATTTTAAAACATGTCAAATGTAAAGTTAGTGATTATGGAATTCACCAAAATTTTTGAATATATATATAAGTTAATCTGATTTTGAAAGATTATTATGACTCTAGGTGCAAATACAATGAAATATCACTTAAAAAAGAGCTTTTGCTAAAAATCTGAAGTTAGTATTCTGATACATACATATATAGTTGTTGTTGTTAATCCTGCCTGAGGGTATTTTTTGCATTGCTTTTCAGAGAGAGTAAAAGAGAGAGAGGGAGAGAGGGGGAGAGAGAGACAGAAACATTGGATGTGAGAGAGACACATTGGCTGGTTGCCTCCTCCACACGCCCCAACCTGGGGAGGGGAGCAAACCAGAAACCGAGGTACATACCCATTACCAGCAATCAAACCCGTGACCCTTTGGTGTGCAGGCTGACATTCTAACCACTGAGTCACATAAGCCAGGGCACTATTCTGATTGTTTTTAAAAAATCTATATATCAGAGAAATTGATACAATTTAAATAAAATGCACCTATTAACAGTTATAAGTTAAAATGAGGTTTTTTCTCTTGGAAGAGACATTTATGTTTGAATTTTATATAAGAACAAGAATATTAAAATAGTTTTTTTCTGGTTTGGTCAGATCCCCAAAGCATTACTGCCACCAATTAGTGAGTTAGGCTTATGAGATCTCATGGCAGCTGGAGAAAAGGCTTAGACCTAGACATACAGGATCCACGCTGGCCTCTACTGGGCTCTGCCTGCTCACCTCTGCATATCAGCCTCTGTATTTGCTGAATTTCATGGTAATATAAGGGTTTTATTGTGGCCTTTGGATGGTGAGGGTGCATTCGCTGCCCTGGTCCCAGCCGGTGGACCCAGCACTGCCTTCAGTCTGGAGACCTCTGCCCTTGCCAACCTTCCCTAAGACCTTCACTAAGGAAGAGCCCATCAGCTCATTTGTTTGTTAGTTCTACATAATACTGCACACAGGCACAAAGGAATTTCTGGACCCTTTTGTGAGAATCCACACAAAAGGACTACTCAGTCAGAATCATCTATCCAGGTCAATACTCATCATTAAAATATAATGCAAGCTACAAATATGGACTACATATGTTATTTTGAATAAGTAGGCATATTAAGGAAAACTAAAGAGAAGCAAGTAAAGTTAACTTAAATATTTTTCTTTTTTCCAATAAATCCAAAACATTGTCATGCCAACATTTATCAACATAAAATGTTATTAATAATGAGGTACTTTATTTTTCTTGCTAAGTATTCAAAACAATTGCATGCATTTTACATTTATAGCCCAGATTAACCTCATTTTAAGTGTGCAATAGCCAAATGACCATGTTAAGTGGTTATTGATTACTATTTTAGGCAGTGCAGACTTAGACACCTCTTTAAATTATCATTCCTGAGTCATGATGGGTTGATGGACACAGAGACCTAGTGTGTGCCTTGTCTACTGGGGTAGTGGACCGCTATCCCCAGTGTTTTGAATTCCTTCATACCGATTTATGTTTTGATAGGAGACACACCGCAGTCCCCCTCCCCTCTAACATATTTGGGATCCAATCCTGGTGTGTAGAAGTAGAAAACAAAGACATTGGGCCTGTCTTCCTCACAATATCTCTTCCTTTACCTGAGTCCCTCTCTCCACCAACAGGGGAGCCTCCCCATTTCTTCCCTAGTTGTGTGGGATTCCTTTATATCGAATTCTGACTTCTACCAGTGGTTACTGGTGGACCTTCAATGTCACAGGCCCTGGGTTTCTACATACTGATACGATTGTACAGAATTTGAAAAACTCATTTCTCTCTCAACAACATCTGGCTATTAAGACTATGGTCTCCCCAAAGATTCAAAAAACCTATTATGATAATCCTCCTTTCTCTTGGCATTTCTGATTTAACAATCTTAATCTTCTCTGAGGCGATTCTGAGATGATTCTGGACAGTGGTGCACTGATAGCAACTTGCTTTTTTTGTTTTTTTGCCTCAGGGAGTGTGTTGATCTGCATTGATTGCCTATCTCTGTTGTGTAAAAACTGTGCTGTCCCACTGAGCTGACATGAGATCATTAAACCCAGAGACAGAAAGAAATGACAAGTGGTATACCATCTTATAGTATTTCTATAATACAGATACAGTAGTAGTAGCTAACCTTAAGAATATATATATAATGTAGTAAAATAATTAAGAAGAAAAGATTTGAGTATTTATTACCTATGTTTTCTTAGATTTTTATTTATTAATTTTAGAGAGAGAGAGAGGAAGAGAGAGGGACAGAGAAACGTCAATTTGTTGTTCCACTTATTTATGTATTCATTGGTTGCTTCTTGTAAGTGCCCTGACCAGGGATCAAATGCTCAACCTTGTCATATTGGCATGATGCTCTAACCAAATGAGTTACCTGGACAGGGCCTTACTTATGTTTTTAATATAATTTATTTAGATATAGATTTATAAAATTTAATTTTTAACCAACAGTTTGCAAGATTCATGAAAATTTAACCACCAGCTCCTGCAAGCCAGTACAAATCAGATCCAGCACACTACCTGCTCTGAATCACTAGAGGAAAATTATACATAAAGAAATGTTAATGCTGAAATGAACATGGGAGTTCAAACATCTCTTAGAAATCCTGATTTGATTTTGAATATATACCTAGAAATGGGATTGCTGGATCGTATGGTAGTTCTGTTTTTAAATTTTTAAGAAACCTTCATACTATTTTCCATAGAGGCTGCACCATTTTACATTCTCACCAATAGTATACAAGGGTTCAAAATTCTTTACATTCTCACCAACACTTGTTATCTTTTTTGTTATAATAGTCATTCTAACAGGTGTGAGGTGATATTTTATTGTAGTTTTGATTTGCATTTCCTTGGCATGTAATGAGGTGGAGTATCTTTTTATAGACCTGTTGACAATTTGTATGCCTTCTTTGGAGAAATGTCTGTTCAAGTCCTTTGCCTATATTTAAAATCAGGTTATTGTTATCATTATTATTAGCTATTGAATTGTAGGAGTTCTTTATACATTTAAATATTAACCTTTTATCATACATATGATTTGCAAATATTTGCTCCCATTCCGTATGTTGCTGTTTCATTCTGTTGATTATTTCTTTTGCTATGCAAAAGCTTTTAAGTTTGATATAGTCTCGCTTTTCTATTTTTGTTTTTATGCCTATGCTTTTGGTGTCATATCCTAAAAATCACTGCAAATATCAATGTCAAGAAGCTTTCCCCTTATGTTTTCTAGTTGTTGTATAGCTTCAAGTCTTATATTTGAGCCTTTAAGCTATTTTGAATTGATTTTTTCCCTTATTGTCTATTCTTGGCACTGTTATCAAAGATCAGTTAACCACACATGTGTGGGTTTATTTCTGGAATTTCTGTTCTATTTCATTGGTTTATATGTCTGTCTTATGCCAGTACCATACTATTTTAATTATTATAGCTTTGTAATATATTTGAAATCAGGAAGCCTGAGTCCTTTAGTTTTATTCCTCTTTCTCAAGATGGCTTTGGAAATTTTGTATCTTCAGTGATTTTATATGAAGTTTAAGATTGTTTTTAATATTTCCATAAAAATGCCATTGGGACTTTGATGGGGGTAGCATTGAATCTGTAGATCATTTGGACTAGTATAGACATTTTAACAGTATTGCATTTTCTAATCCATAAACATGGGATGACTTTTTATTTATTTGTGTCTTCTTTAATCTCTTTCATCAATGTTTTATAGTTTTCAGGTGAAAGTACTATGTTTAATAGAGGTGATGAGCGTGGGTATCCTTGTCTTGGTCCTGATTTTAGGGGGACATCTTTCCAGTATTCATTGTTGAGTATGATGTTAGCTGTGGGTTTGTCATATGTGGTCTTTATTATGTTGAAATACCTGCCTTCTATAGCTAGTTTGCTGAGCATTTTTATCATGAAAGGGTATTGAATTTTGTCACAGGCTTTTTTTTGCAAATATTAAGATGATCGTGTGATTTTTGTCCTTCATTCTGTTAAGGTGATGTATCAGAAATTATTGATTTCGGTATGCTGAGCCCTCTTCACATCTAAGGTATAAATTTTCCCTGGTCATGTGTGTGATCCTTTAAATGTGCTGTTGAATTCAGTCTGCTAGTATATTGTTGAGGAGTTTTCATCTATGCTCATCAGGAATATTGGTCTGTAATTTTCTTTTCTTGTATTATCTTTGTCTGGCTTTAATTTCAGTGTAATGTTGTCCTCATAAAATGAGTTGGAAGTGTTCCCTCTTCTCTAGTTTTTTGGAAGAATTTGAGAAGGGTTGGCATGAATTCTTTAAATGTTTTTGTAGAATTTGGTAATGAAGCCATCTGGTCTTGGGCTTTTATTTCTTGGGAAGTTTTTGATTACTGATTTAATATTCTTACTAGTAATTGGTCTGTTTAGATTTTCTATTTCTTCATGATTCAGTTTTGGTAGGTTGTATGTGATAATAATTTATTCATTTCTTCTAGGTTATTCAATTTGTTGTCACACAAAGGTATAGAAATAGCCCAGTGTCTATTGACAGATAAATATATTAAAAATTTGGCATATACAAATAATAGAATATTATTGTCTTTAAAAAGAAAGAAATCCTCCCATATGAGATGACATGTATAAGCCAGGAAGACATTAAGGTAAGTGAAATAAGCCAGCCACAGAAAGATGAATACTGCATGATTCCATTTAATGATTCCATTAAAATAGTCAAACTCATAGAGGCAGAAAATATAATAATGGTTGCCAGGGACCAGGTAAGGGGGAAATGGGGAGCTGTTAAATAACATAGAGTTTCGGTTATGGTAGATAAATAAGTTCTAGGGACCTGCTGTACAACATAGTACCTATAGCTAACAATATGGTATTATGCACTTTAAATTTTAAGAGAATAGATCTCAGGTTAAATGTCTTTACCACAAAAAAAGGGGGCACAAAATACTTTGGGAGTTGTTGGATATGTCTGTGATCTTGATTGTGATAACATATCACTGGTGTTCAAATTCGTCAAATTGTACACATTAAGTATGTGTAGTTCTTTACATATTAATTATACCTCAACAAAGCTGTTAAAAATGTGAATAAGAAAATGCATTAATATATTTCAAAAAATGTACTCCTCAGTACATAAGCACCGAGTTAGATAAGGAGTACCTTAAAATACTCCTGGGAGGTAAAATTTTCTCTGCCTCCAATGTAGATGAGGCCTACAGAAAATATGTGAGAACCTCATGTCTTTAGAAAGCAACGATCTGACAAAACATTTGGGAGTTCTTCAGCCTTGCAATATGTTACTCAGACGATTTAACAAATCTGAGTCTCAGATTTCTCTCTGTAAAATGAATATAAATAGTTCCCGAATGATGGCTGTAAGGGTACAACAAATTTAATCATAAAAAAATTAGGGGTGCTATTATTGTGGAGGTGATGCAAATCCTTATTTTTCACTTGAGCAAAACAGTCACAGAAAACACAAACAGGAACACAGTGAAACTCACGTGGTACAGAGTGCATAGTGAATGAAGCTGAAATATCTCCCAATGACTACGAGGCAGTTTCTCTTCAATTCCACTCCACAAAACCGTATGAAACATAAGGAATTACTTCTTTGAGGCACCTTTATTTAACTTCACAAAATTAGGGCACAACCTGGTATAATTCACATGTTCCCCAAGGGTGACGTTCTCAAGATGTTGTAATAATGACAGCATCTTTAATTACCATTCAATTTAATTATTCATTAGAGTTTTCTCCATAGCATCAGGCAATAAATTTACATAATAAATAATAATAAACAATATGGGTTTTGCTCCATAATATATAATTGTGCACGTCAAAAAGAATTTTAACTTTGTGAAAAAATCCTTAATTAAATTGTAATTTTGATAAACATTTCATTAGCTTAATAGTTTCTAAGATATGAAATATGAAAAAAATTGCTTGAGGATAGATTCCATTAGTATAAATGTTAAAATTATGCTACATCTGTTAAAATGTCCAACGTCTGTTCTCCATTTTTCCCTTGTAGTAGAAACTCCGGCTTCTATCCGAACTTGTGATGACACTCAGTGTAAGGACAACCGTTCTCAATCTCTCTTTGCCTCTATATCAGGCCAAGGAACTAATTTCCACTGATGGGACTGAAAGAGAAGTTCTATGGGGCAGTTTTAAGGAATCTTCTTTAAAAGGAAGCTGCACATAACCATGATTTGTTTTCCTTCCCTTCTTATCTTGCTTCAGAGAATCCAGAACTACTATCTTGGGTCATAGGAATAAGGGCCTCACTTTGGAAATGGGAAAAGTTGAACTGGAAGGAGACTGACTCCTGGAGGGAGCAGAGGTGACTTTCCAGCCCTAAAATGAACATTTTAGGATGTTACTTATTAAGGCAGAAAAAAATTTCTGTTTTTAAAGCACTGCTATGATTTAAATTGTTCCTTGTGGTCATTCCTTATCTTAAGACATACAATAGGTTTATGATATTAACTCTTATTTTGATCTCATTTACTCTTATTTTTTATCAATCTTATTTTTATCTTGAACATTTCATTTTACTAAGGATTTTGTGAACTTACCTACAAAATAATTTATTGGCTTAGTTATATTGCAAAAAATACTATATTGAAAATGAAACTGCACATTTATTGATAATTATGTTAGTTATGTTTATTTGTTTAGTAATCCAGTTAGCCATTTTAATATTAAGGGAAATCTTCATTTTAATATTTTACAGTATCAACATGTATTTTCATATATACCATATATAGTGATTTAAATGATACACTGTTCTACTTGGACTAGTTACTTACCAATACTTAGCTCTATATTTTTCTTTATGTTCATGAATTCCCAAGTATGGCATGATTTAAGTAACAAAGTTTATCATACTGCAGGATCACAAAGAGTAAAAATGTAGTAATTAACTTTAGGATTATATTTTCAAACTTGTACCTATTCATACAAATAATGTCAAGAAAAACATTTAAAATAAAATAAAAACCATTGAACAATCACTTACATCAAGTTGAAAGAAAAAAAATAAGAGCCTGCTCTCATTTAGAGCAATAGCTAATCAATGTTGGCCTGAAAAACAGAACAGGAGAGAGTTGGCAAAAAAGACATTTTGGAAATTTTGTTTAGTCTCTGGCCTGTGCAGGTAATATTTGTAAACAGGTATAATGGAAGTCAAAGAGAGAGCAACGAAATGATGCTAGTGGTTTCCTAAATGGCGCTTGAAGAAGTTAACATTTTTGTGTTGCTGGTTTTTCCCTTTGACATTTAGCGACTACTGCGTGGGCGTATAGAAAGGCATCTTTCCCATCTACATTTTCTGGCTCCCTCTTGTGAAATTCAGAAAATATCTGTTAGAACAAAATGGCAGCTCCATCTGTTAGTGTCTTTCACAAAATAAAACCTATATATGCAGGACTGTGGTGTCTGAGCAGTGCTAATATTATCTGAGTATAATAGCTAGAGGAAATTTGCGTGGGACATTTTTAAATTATTAGATTTCCATGAAAAGATGTCATCTTATAAATATTTTCTATTATTCTCAAGTAAAATATTTTTCTAAGGAAATATTTTTCTTTCTCTTTTTGGCCAAAGTCCCATGAAATATGTTGTTGAATGCTTTGCATCAATTTTGAATCTGTGGTAGGTATAAATTCTCATACGTACAGAGAAAATACTAATTACCTCAATATGTTTATCAATATGTTGTAAATAAAATCATATTGCCTGGAAGGATATATTGTTCTATCTTGAAGCATACGTTATTAGTTATAATAAATATTTAGGTATGTAGTTGACTAGAGTTGATTTGTAAAAGAACAAACACATTAGCCTAGTTTGGGTATTGAGTGTTCTGATAAGGTATGGACAGAATTGCCAGTGAAGTGTAAATCACTAAATAAAATGCCTTTGTAAAGGAATCAGGACTCTTTAATTACTATTTGAAAAGAAAGAAGGTGCAATCAGTTTTTACTTGAGTAAAAATAGATAGACAGGGACCTAGACAAAGGGCCAAGAGAACTGAAAAATACCTGGAAGAAATGAAATATGCTTTGTCTGTTATTATATCCCATGTATTTTGAGATCTTTGTACAGAAAAATGAAAACTGGCAGTTGCTAATGGCTATTAAAAGATTCAGAAAATAGACACAGTAGAAATTGCAGTTGACAGGGAGGCAGGGTTTTCAAAGATTCTTCAACTTTAGAATGAGGCTAAATTTTTGTAGTTAGAAAAAAAATCTATGGTCAGAGTAATTTGCATGTGTAGTGAAATACACTATAAAGCTAACGACTGTGGAGTTGGACCTTGCCCCATTCTCCTGCATCAATATGAACACAAGCGATTCTTATTCCGTCACTACCCCATTCAGCTGTTCCCTGCCCAGCCTGACCTTCCTCTTCTCACTCTGCAGCAACTCTCACCTACCAGCGTCTTTACCTATGGGCCAACTGAAGTTGACTGAATTGGAGGCATGGCTATCACCGGATAAGTGTCTGTTTTCTTTGGAGTTCTAATGCACTTTTTCACTTTGAACACAGGTAAAAAATTGTTAATGAAACACCCTAGAAGAAAGAGTAGGAGGCAAAAGGCTTATTTGTAAGGAGGCAGTGAGGTGAAGCTGAAATAGGTGAGCTGGCAACCACGGCTTGCCCAGTTCAAGTAGCACTTTCCGAATTCCTTGACTGGGAATGACAGTGTTCTAAACATTGGTACTCCAAGGATTTCTGCCCTCAAGGAGCTAACAATCCACTGAAAAGAGGAGATATGCAAATAAAATGTTAAATACAAGAAGGTAAGTGTACTGGGAGCTGAAGGAATGGATGCAGAAACAGAGCTGACATGCATAGTATTTTCTGTGAGCACACAAAGAGGACTCAGGAAAGCTTCCTTGAAAGAGAATGACGCTTTTTTGAATCTAATGGGAGAGTACTAATCAGTGAAAAGAACCGAGAGACAATCAGGAAACGAATACCCTAGGCAGAGGTAACAGAATAGCAGAGAACATATTTGAGAGGAGGAATTCTAGAGTGGGGAGTTTAGTGAGCTGGTATTAGAGTAATTAATCCAGGAAAGATAACATCGAAGACCGGAATTAGGATTTTCTTACTTTAGATAGAGAGACATATTGGATTTGAGAAATGTTTTGGAAGTAATATTATAAAGCCTTAGGAATTTATTGATGTAAACGGTAAGAAACAGGTATCCAGGAAGACTTGTATATCTTGCATAACATTGAGAATGGTAGTGCCAACAAGCGAAATGAGATTCAGGGTGTGTAAGTCAGGAGGTTAAGATTAGGTGAACTTGTTGAACAGGAAGTATCTGGAGAACATCCAGAAACATATGTCCATCAGCCTGTTTTATACAAAAATATGAAATATGGATACCAGATTAATGTTAGGTATATAGATATGGATGTTACTAGCATATGCTCTTGATTAAAAATGTGACAGTAAATAAAATCACACAGAAGATAAAAGTCGACTAAAGAGCAAACAAAAACTCAGTGAGCATAAAATTAGAGCCATGGACATCAGCAATATCTAATGGGAGAGTGAAGAAAGAATTTCACAAAGGAAACCAAGGAAAAAAAGATCAAAGAGGTTGGGAGAAGAAACAGAAAAAGGCCATATCACAGAAGAAAAAGGAATAATTTTCTAGAAGTAAGAAAAGATTAATACTATGCAATGCATGGATGAGATCACTGTAGGACTGAAAAATGCCCAAGGGATTTTTCATGAAGGCTGAAAAGTGTCTGGTGGATATGAAGATATGAAGATTAATGGTGACAGTTGCCAGAAGAGTTTCAATAAAACAATTGGAGAGTGTTGAGAACGAATTGGAAGGGAAGAAAATGAGGAATGTTTGCATTTTCAAGACCACTGGCTAAGATAGGGAAGAGTATTAGGATAGGATGTCCCATTACACAATACAGATTTGGTAGGAGACTCTACTTGAGTCTATAAACTCATTGTTAGGTTCATTTTAATTTTATGTTTTGAAATATATATTTTCACATTAATAACCTAAATACTTTCAAGTTTTTATGAATTTGACTATGAAATTATTTACATAACAATCTTTCAAAAATTATATTAATATACTATTTATCTCTATATTAGAATCAGCCCATTTGTAATAATTTAAGTGATACAGTGCTTAACTTTGGATAGTAACTTAAATTTGTGGCTATTTGCTTTTATTTTAGCACATTAACTGTCCAAGAATGATATGATTTCAATAAAGATGTTTATTGTACTATATGTATACAAATGTAGAGGATTAAGAATGTAGAAATTAATTTATGGTTTGTATTCTCAGACTTGCAGTTACAAGAAATATGCAAACCATCCTATAAAAGCATATTTTAAGTTAATATAGAAGGAAATAAAGACATCATTAGTTACATAAATTCCAAAGAAAACAATAAAATAATTGTATTCATAATATTACCTAATTAATTTTGGAATGCAAAGAAACAAGAGATAAACTGTCCAGAAAGCATTTTAGAAATTATATAGCATCCCTGCCTTTGTCCAGGTAACATTCACAAAAGCAGTTAGAAAATTTGCAAGAGGAGACCAGAAATTGTTCTCAGAGATCTGGGAAACAAGGTTTGAAGAAGTGAACATTGTCGAGTTATTTTTCTATGTATTTTTCATTTTTTAGTTGCACATGGAAAGTACATTTTCAACCTGTATTTTCTGGCCATCATTTGTGAATTTAACCAATTACCCTTAAAACAAATCTGCAGTTTCCCTGGGTCCTTCAAGTAATAGAAAATGAGCCAAGTCTTTTAATTTATATTTGCTCATATTTTCTTTGAGGTTCTAAAAGTTATTTTACAACACAACCTCACAGTCTTAAAAATGCAGCTATGGTGTGACAACCACTTTGAAGGTTGTCCAATATCTGGTTCTCCTGCCCTTCTAGACACAGAAAAGAGCTCCCTAGGAGATGAACAAAGCCTCATGACTAATTCTTAGCTGTGAAATGAGTACTGCTATGATGTTTGTCACTTCTTGCCTGAGGCAGTGAGGAACTCATAAACGATTTTCTGGTCTCTTTCCCTGTTGTGGTAATTGTGGAGGAGACAAATTATTGAGATAGTGGATCCAAAAGGTGGAAGCAACCTGAATCATTGAGATACCACATGGGGACTGCTGTCCTGACACTGTTCATAACTGTAGCCAACCTAGGGTGAACAAGAAATAAACAGTAGAGGTGTTGAGTCACTTAGATTTGGAGCTTATTTGTCAATATGGCACAGCCTACCCTCTCCTGACCATAGGGCGTTCAGAATGTTTTTTGTTGTTTTTTTATTTTTTATTTTTATTTTAAAAAAATATATCTTTATTGATTTCAGAGAGAGGAAGGGAGAGGGAGAGACAGAGAAAGAAACATCAATGATGAGAGAGCCACTGATCGAGCCCGCAACCTGGGCATGTGCCCTGGCTGGGAATCGAACCCCGATCCCCTGGATCCTAGGTCGACGCTCAACCACTGAGCCACGCCCGGCCGGGCTTGTTGTTTTTTTTGAATCTGAAGCAAAACCTGTCACCTAATTGTCTTTTTCCTTAGGTGAGTGTCTGTTAAGTAGAGCTGACAAAAAAGGAGAGGAGGGGGAAAGTCAATGGGTGGAACATAATGAAATTTAGTAAAATTCCAAGACCATTTAATGGACTGCAAATATCCATCACGTTTTTTACAGTCATAGTAAACTTAAATATATTTTTCCTCCTTGCCCTCACCAATTCAGTGAAGAAATAACTTGCCATCATTATTAGAGGAAATTCCTTACTCAGGTCTAATGAGGCAGCTGTCTGACACTTCAGTTCTCTCATTATTTATATTTTTTTGTCCACTTACACATTGTCAAAAAAAAGTATAAATCTCTGCTTTTCTCTCTATTTGCAAATTTTTGCTATGTGTTTTTTGCTGTAAATGAAGATATTTGTTATTACTATAGTCTTCCTCTTCCTACATCTTGCCCTGACTGTTGCAACTGGGAATCTACCAAGTATTCTAATCCTCATTATATCCCTTCAGTTGCTTGTAGTTACAAGGAAAAGTACAGTCTTTGTGCATCAAATGATTCTACTACCTATGACTTAGAAACTAACCACCTTTCCCTGGAGGCTTATAATAATCTCAGGTTGTAATACTTTATTTTCTACGTTGTCTTGAGATACTACACATGCATGTGCTTCTACATATAGTTAGTCCTGGGTCTGACAGAGAGTGGAAAAACAAGATTTTCTGTAAGGATTTGGGGGAATCCAACAATCTAGAATTCTATGTCATTAAAGGGTGAAATTTTATTTTATAAAGATACTGACAAGTAGTAACAAGATGAGATGAGGAACATATCTACAAAGAAAAGAGCAGTCTGGCAATCCTGTCATAATATGGTCTTTGCCCTCTTCGGGGGTTTTGAGTAGTGAGACAAATGCCAATACTGGATGGTTAGGCAGAGAATATTCTCCTATGGAATGATTCCTTAGGATAATTAATTTTACCTATTCTTTATTATTACTAACCAATTTTTTTTTATTACTAACCAAATTGTAATTCCAGTTCCAAAAAGTATACTTGGACATACTGGCATCATCTCTGTGTTAACTCAGGTAACAAAACACTTTTGACTATTCCAGGAATTTTTGGCAGTATGTTTTTGGCTCTCCCGATGGGAGTTCAGCCCAGCAATCTGTTTGCTCTCCCAGTGCTGCCGCTTCTCTTTGAGTCTATAATTGCAGACCTTATTAGGTTCACGGAACGTTGTCTGCATGCTGGTGATCATGAGCATGCTTAGTCCTTGATATGTTATTTATCATGTCCCATTTCTCTTTAGGTGGTTGTGCCTACTGGACTGGGCCCCCCTTGCCGTTCACCGTTTTGCACTTACTGTGCACCCATTAGCGGGTATTATGGCAAACATTCCTTCTCTCAGGGAGAGAGTTGTAGGTGTGCCAAGCCCCATCGCAGTCTCCTTGCTTTATGAAGCATGTTGGGACCAGATGGTATTCTAAATAGAGCTTTAAAAGAGATTTTCAGCACGTTGTGTTTCAGGATGTATTTTCCCCTCTTCTGGTGAATAGGTGATTTTGGATGGGGGGCATGTGTGAGCCCCTTGCTCTTTATTTTCTTCTTTCTCTAGACTCCTGAGACATTTTCATGAGGGAGAAGAAATGGAAGGTGTGTGTGCTCCAACTTTAAAGCATAATGGATAAAAATAGTTAGGCTCAAAATGCTCTTACATAATACAATCCTTAAAATATGGTAGAAAAATGATCTTTATTTAAAATTCTCAGGGAAACCTGAGAATCAGAAAGATTAAATTTCTTTATTTCTGTCACAAAGGAAGTCCATGACAGAGCCTATGTTCACTATTTTATTCCTTACTCTTCTCAAAGTATTTATTAATGGCTGCTAAAGACCCAAATTATCGCTACTTGCCCAGAAAAGGTAGAACAAAGATGGAAAATATATAAATCCATTTTTTCACTTAATCTAGTTTTTCTGAACTAAGAGTAGGATGCATGTAAGAATCTATAATGTGATGAGGAGCATAGTGAATGCCATGGACACCAGTTCCCAATACTTGACAAAGATCAGGAAAGAAGGAAAACACAGGAAAATGGTTCTGCCATAACTATATATGGCTTGTACTATATATCCAACTGAAAATTCTTTTACCCAACTGTTTTCTTGACTTGGTTGGTTCTCTTTTCAAAGAAAGTATAAATTTTACTTAATCATTAAATCATTTTTGATCAAAATCTAATTGATGGACTTGGTAGATATTGACTTTTTATTTGCTTGGTAGATATTATTTCCCTCTGCAAGACTATTTTATGCTGCCAGTTTGATTTTTGATCTTTATATAAGGAACTTACATTTATTCTCATGACCACAGATAAACTAAAAGGCTTAGCCAATGCTTATAAGACCTATAAATTCTTTTTCTGTTTTCATTGGATTTTATTTTATTAAATTATTAAAATTATTTCTCATTCTAATTTACACTCAGGGAGAAAAATGGCTGTAATTAAAATCCTAAATAAAATACAAAACTACAATGATGTGTTTTTGCAATTTCAATCTTAATTAACTAGAATATGATAAAATGTCATAAAAGGGTAATCACTATACAATAGATATTTAAAATTGCATTGGCATATTCATAAAAAATAAGAAGATTATTTTACGAATAAGTGAATATTTCTAGAAAAGTTTTAGGAATATCTTATATATCTTTTATTTATATTTTTTACATTGTCATCATATACTGTTTAACATAAGATGATACTTTCTCACTGTGTATTTGAACATGTCTTAAAATGTTCCGATTTCAAGTAACATGTAAAAAGTTTCTTAAAGTTGAATGGGAAAACACTATCTAAAAAAAGTTATGTATTTTTCAAATTTGAAATAAAGGATTTATTTTGAGAGATCTAAATTAGGGACCTAAGTTATCTAGAAGTAGGTTTGTCTTCATCATTTCTCCATCTTTAACGTTTTTGGGGTTTTTTCCTCCCTCATTTTAAAAGCCCTCCTAACTACAAATATCAGAACTGCTAATTCCATCAGATCCCTGCTAGGTGTAAGGATGAGACTGGTTTACCAGGCAGCAGCTCTATTCTTTAATTCTGTATTTCCTTTTCACCAAAAATTCAAAACTATTTCTGTTGTCTTTGTTTGTTGTTAAATCAGAAAGCCACATTTGAAAGCTATGGATAAAGGACATACCTGGTGTTATAATTTAATAATATGTAGTTTCATGGGGAAAGTCTTGTCTAAAACTCATTAATTTCTAATAGTCCAGTTTCAGCAAGGTTGTAAAGTAAGGCATTCTTGACCCTCAAATTACATCTTCCTAGGCCATTTTCTCACCACATATCTCCTTATAATAATCTTAAATAAGGGTCATCCTACAATGAAGTGGAGGCCAGAAGAGAGAACTGTAATTCCTTCTACTATGGATTGAGATAATCTATTTCTTTAAGGCAAATACATAAATATTTGGTTTTAGTTCAATGGACTCATACCCCCCCCCTTTTTTTTAAAAATATATCTTTATTGACTTCAGAGAGAGGAAAGAGAGGGAGAGAGAGATAGAAACATCAATGATGAGAGAGTCATTGATCGGCTGCCTCCCTCAAGTCCCTGACTGGGGATAGAGCCCACAGCCCGGGCATGTGCCCTGACAGGGAATTGAACCCTGATCCCCTGGACCCTAGGTCTACGCTCAACCACTGAGCCATGCCCGGCCAGGCTGGGCTCATACCCTTAATCAACAAAAGCTTATTGTGGACTTACAGCATTCTCGTCACTGTGGGCCCTACAGTGTAAGTTTAATAATGACAAATGAATCCCCACATTTCATTTATCTCATATTTTATATATTAGAAATACACTTCTTAGGTATCTGTCAAATTCATGTACTTCTAGTCTGGCAGGTGGTCTTCCATGTGGCATTTGCAGTTTGTGGCTCTGCCAGCCCCTATTTCTTTGGGGTCCTCTACGTGTAGCCAGGCAGGCGGGAAAAATGGAAAATAGAAAAGCCCCACTCGCTGTTTGCAGGTCCTACTCTGAAAGTGATGCCCGTTGTCTCTGTTCTTATTCATTTGGCAGAAACAGCTGCATGACAAGGATGCTGGGAAGTGAGAAATCAACTCCCAGTGACAACTTACCTTAGAAAAACAGCAAATCATCAACACACATCAATATAGTGTTGAAGACTGAATTAGATGATTGGAAAATGGAAACTGTCAATGAAGATACTGAAAATAAATTATGGTGTAATTCTATCAAAATATATTAATGAGGTAATCTTGAGAGGTGACATTTATGTATCCTCCAACATTGTTAATGTTTTCTTCTTCCTTAATTCCTCATGAGCATATGTATTTGTAAAAATCTCAGGGTTCTAAGCAATAAAAGTCATCTAAAACTAGCTTCAAAACAAGAAGGACTTATATTCAGAATTTAGCAGTGTGTCTCAAAACTCCAGAGCAGAAATATAGCAGTGTGGGTAAAGCAGTAAGGCTGGGGACAGATAAACTCTGACGGCTTTAATGATCTCTTGTCTCTTACGCTTTTGGTACAGCTCCATCATCTTGTCATTCCGGAGGCCACCTCTCAACCTTGCAGGCTACAGACCGTCACAAGTTGCTTTTCTATAGTTCTCAGGTTTGTGCTGCCCACATTCTGGAGCACCGGCTGGCTAAGTCAGGCTCTCAATCTCAATTCAGAATTCTGGAAGAAAGCCTCTGCTTGGTCCCCCTTGAATTAGTTTTTACACTTAGACTAATCCATTGTAGGAAGGCACATAGTATAAATCTAAACTGAGTTATTTATATCTGAAATTACCTCTGTGAGCTCTGCCTTATGGAATATAGCTTAAGGAACCAACTAAGAATGTGTAACTATCAAACACAGAGACTGGATCCGTGTTTGAATTAGAGGATGCACAGACTAGAGGGAGCACGTGACAGTGAGAGAGGGGGGTGTGAGGCGCTGTGGGGCCTTGGCATGCCACACAAGCAAAGGCACGATGGCGGGATCAGAATGATGACTGGGAAAGACCGTTCCGAAGGCACTGCAGAAAGTGATCCGGAACGAGAAAGTACTGTGAAATTCCTCTCCGTGGTTGGCCTGGTTAGAGGTGCTGAGGGAGCACTGTGACTATTTAAATGTAATAATCAGGATATGACTACCGGATGCAGTTTTCCCTTTATGCATGCTTTTCAGGCACAAGTTAAAGAACAGGCTTTAGTCATTTTTAGAGACTTACTTAGCCACATTATACTAATTACAACATTTTAAAAATACACCCACGAAGAACATTTTTTACTATATCTTTGCTAGTCATTTTAGTGGATATTTTCCATAACACAATTCACAACACAAGATGTTACCTTATGAAATCGATATACTTCTTTACCTAAACTTTCCTTGGTTTACTTTTTGACATTTCTAGGACTTTCAGGACTCGTTTTATACTTCCCAATTTAAAATCTAGGAACCAGAGGAATATGTAAATGAGTGATATTTTTAGTTCTTAAAAAGTCAAAATATATACAATTTATATACATTTCTAGTATTTTGTTGAGATAGTGTGTTCTTTTTCTTTTCTTTTTTTTGAAGGGGTAATGAAACTTCAACAGAGATAATATTTTCAAAATGTTTAACCTATATGTTTTTAATTCCCCTATAAACTATATTTCTCCTCAGCTGTTCTGCTCTTAAGGCTACACCATAAAATTTCTCACTTCAGGGAAGGAGAAGACAAATGCTGTTTTGGAAAAAGGAGTCACAGACCAGCCCTCCATCCCAAAGCTCACCCCCTTGAACCTATGGCTCTATTATATGCAAAGATTGGAACTGGTTGACTCTTTGCATTGAGATCATGTGTAAATTATGTAGGAAAGATAAAGAAAGTGAAGACATGTGATGTAGAGTAACCCAAATCAGAGGAAGTTGAAGAGCACCATGGTCTCTGATCTAGAAGGGAGATCCTGTAAAATTAAGTACAGAGAAAAGGAGAGGGCAGGTTGCAAGACAGGATGAGGGCACATGGGGGAGAGAGAGAGATGATTTTCACTCTCCTGTCACCTGGATGAAATGCAGGAGTGAAAGACAGAATAAAGAAGTAGAAACTCAAGACAAAGCAAAGTGCAAAGATTCTTTTGTTATCTTTTCTGTTTTGAACTCTGAAAGGAGGCAGACTCGGGGCAGTGGTGAGGGATATACCATTTTGGGAAAACTTTAGTTTCATAGTAATGAGTATGGGTGTGTTTAGGTAGAGAGAAGGAAAGTGGCCCTGGCCGGGTAGCTCAGTTGGTTAGGGCATTATCCTGATATGCCAAGGTTAGGGTTCTATCTCTGGTCAGGGCACATACAAGAAACAACCAATGAATGAATAAATAAGTGGAACAACAAATGGATGTTTCTCTCTCTCCCTTCTTATCTTAGAAATGTTTAGAGAGAGAGAGAGAGAGGGAGAGAGAGAGAGGGCAAGGGACAGGATTACTGAGTTTCCCCTAGGTCTATGTGGATGGAAGTCAGTCAGAACGTCTGTTGTGCTTTCTATAGGAGATGTGAAAGGAAATAGAGAGACAAAAACCATAGGCCTGCCTTGGGGTGACCATGGTGGTGACAATAGTGAACAGAGCAGGTACATGAAGGTGGCTGCCTAAGCCTGGGAACAGATGAAACACATAACTGAGACCTAGAAATTCTGAGGCAGTAATGTGCTTGAAAGTAATTACCAAAACTGACTCTCTAGAAACCCAACACAAATAAACTAACAAAACTAACAAAACTCACTTGGATTTGCAATAGTTATTGTAATATGTGGTGTAAGTTCTAGCACCATGAATGATTTCAAGCTATAGGAGGCCCAACATGGGGATGGGAAGAGATACACACAATTAGCTCTCACCAGCCTGCTCCAGGACAACACTGCTGACCCACTTTGTAGGACCCTTCCCATCTTGCACCCCTCCCCATGTACATTTAAGAAAGACCAAAAACAAATCAAGGAGGTGCACTGGGAACTGCAAGTTTTCTATAAACTTTGTGTGGGTAGGAAGAGGCCCCAGAATACAAAATAAAATTTTACTTAAGAGAAGAAACATTCATCAGGGTTGGGGGCTGGCAATTCTTCCACCATGGAGCTTCTTAACCAGTGACTCTTAAATTAGTTACAGGTACAACAAAGTATTGATTACCTTAGTCCTTTGGGGCAGCAAGCAGGGCGGGTAGGCCAGAGCCCCAGGCTATTATCTCTAGCTTCTTCATGCTCTGGGACTTTGAGATATTATTCCTGTCTATGTTTGTCACCATATGGGAAATTTTCAGAGGTTCTCTTATGCTGTAACTGTCTCCCCCACACCCCCAACTCCTTGGAGGTCTGCCCTGGTTACCAGACACTGCTGTAGTTCAGGGAGTAATGCCTACAGGGTTCTCTGCAGCCTATGGTGCCCAGCAGGATCCTGGAAACCTGATGGAGCTCAGCCAAGGCATCTGGGACCATGGAAGGTCTGCCAGTGGCTGTGATGTTCTGGATCATTCTGGTCCTCAAGACAGTGAGTCACGTGGTGGCAGTGGTGATAAGGGACCTTAGAAGAGGCCTAGATTATCATGGATTGTTGTAAGATTTGATGGTGTTTTAGTTACAATGGAACGTAGAAGGTTTAATCTTTAGAATCTTACTTTATACAATTAGAGACAAAGAATTGGCCACTGGAGTTTCTGCCCTTTTGGCAGAAAAACAACATTACCTTAGAAATGTTTAGACTCATACAAAATTATTTGGAGACCTCGAATCAATGTTAATGGAAACCAGACTTGAGAAGACATTATCAGAAATACAAAAACTAGAAAGAATCGATAAATACCTGGACTTAAAAATAGAGACTTTTAGAAAATAATTGAAAGAAGAGAAATCTAAATCATTAGAACAAGTTGTGCTGATGGCAAATGTAACAAGAAACATTCATTCTTTAAATGATGCATCAAATCACTTCCAATTTTAGGTAGCTGCAACCAAAATAGTCTTCAAAACACATCAGAATAATAAAGAACATCTTCAGACAGCACTAAAAATTACTTTGGATAAAAATTCTGACCTTCAGGGAAGGAGAAAACTGCTTTTACAAGAAGTTTTAAAAACAGCAGAAAAGAAGGGTTAGTGAACTAAAAGTGGTATGCCACAAGCTCTAAAAAATAAAGCCAGATCGCAGAATATTTGCTCTTCTTGGAGAAGATATCATGGATGGTGAAAACATGGAATCCAATACAACCAATGCATCAAAACATAAACACCACTTAAAGATGTTTTGAAGAGACTCATGAATGAGGCTGAGTAATACTCTGGTAGGCTGAATAATAGCCCCCCGAAGATGTCTATATCCAAATCCCTGGAACTTATGTATGTGTTACCTTACAAGGCAAAAGGGACTTTGAAGATGTGATGAAATTAAGAAACTATAGACAGGGATATTATCCTGGTGGGACCAATGTGGTCACAGAAGGGTAGGCAGGAGGGTCAGAATCAGAGAAGACTATGCGATAAACAAAGAAGTTAGTGATGTGGCCACAAGTCAAGGAACGTGTGCAACCTCTAAAAGCTGGGAAAAATAAGAAATGAATGCTCATCTAGGGCCTCCAGAAAAAACACAGCACAGCTGGTAGATATGTTGATTTTAGCCTAAACTGCTTTTGGACATCTGATGTCCAGAACTGTAAGATAATAAATTTGTGCTGCTTTAAGCCACTAAGTTTGTGATAATTTGTTATACCAGCAAGGGGAAACAAATATACTTGCCTAAAAACTCTAAAAAATGAAACCAAATGTACACTAAATTAACTGAATGGTAGCATAATCAATACACTTTGAGGTCATATTACATTCTGCAGAGTGAGAAAACGTTGCTGCAGTCAGATAAACAAACAACAAAAAATAGAAAGTGAGAGGTAAAAGTTTTAGAAAAAACACTCAGTCCTTTCTGAACTGCATTGGAAAAAAGAAATGAATATTCACCCAAGATTCAATCTAGAGGAAATTTACCACAAAAAGGAGAAAAACATTTCCAAAGCAATTGAATAGATCAGTCAAGCTCGTGAAGAATTGGACATCTATGAAATACAAGTAATAATTTCCTAGAAAAACTGAAAATAATCACTGGCAATTGTCAATGCCAGCTTGTTTCCTGTTGGAGATGTGTTCGCAAGAACAGGTTGAGAGTGCTGATAATTTAAAAACAAAAACACAACTTAAGACAATTCTTAATTGAGGAAAAATTCAAATATGAACACGTCAGTGTGTATTCATCTGTCCCAGTTATGTCCCAGAGTTCCCACTGTGACATTTGGCAGACAGGCCTGAGGAGATCATCAGAAACCCACTGGATAAACTGAACCCGAGGAAGGAGAAAAACAAGCTTGTGATAGCTTGGCCATCCAGGGTTTAGAGCCCAGGATAAAACAGATGCCATCCAATGGGACCATAACCCCAGGAGAAGGATCCTCCATCTGATGGAACTCCATTCTGATACATCAGATCCTCCACCAGAGCTTGTCCTGATGCTCCATACAGTGAAGAACTCTTTGGATCTCCTGTTAATTTAGTTATTTCACCAGAATTGTTTCTGGTACTTAACATAATTCTCCAGTCAGAGGTCAGAGGTCACAGAGGAGTCCCTGACAAGATGATCCCTGCCCATCCTCTTATTCTGGCAAACAAGGGAAACCTTTCCTAGACTCCTCTCTACCAACAGACTTCCCTAGCCCACTGGCAATAAGAAATTGTGCTACACCAAGCACTGGATTCGGACTTCTGTCTGCATAGTCTGAAAACAGATGTGAGTCAGTTATCCCTCCTTCTAATGAGTCAGCTTCCAGAACCCATAGCACAATGCTTTGTTTTTCCTTCCTTTACTAAAGTTATTTTTTTCCTCTTTTCATTTTATTGCTGTCAGTAAAGTCATTGGCACAAATAGAAGATTAATAGAATTATAATTTGTAGGATAGTTTTTATAACTCGTTCATTTCATTGTGATGCATATGATTTACTTGATTCTATTTAATTGTAGTTGGATTTTGTGTATTTACAGCATTTTTACAAATGCATTAAATCAAACCAGAAACACAGTAAAAATTGTCTTCTAAAATAATTTAGAATTTTTTCTGTTTTAGATTTGTTGCTATTATGGAAGCATTATACTATAGTTGAAATGGAAATTTCATAGGATTATAATTTCTTAGAGTAGTTTTGTAAATAAATGTACATTCTATAAATGTAAATCTGTTAGTGAATTGTTTCCATTTTATTTGATTTCTAGGTGGCTTTAACAGAGTATTTTTGTTGTTGCTGTCTAACAAGTCTCTTTTCTTTACCCACAAGCAAATGAATTTTTGCCTGTTATCTAAAGTATGAATTTTCTCATTTTGTTGAGCTGCTGTAGCAAAGTGACTATACATTGCTCAAATGGAAGTGTAACCAGAATTACAGTCCAAAGGATAGTGTTTTATGAAGTAGTTTATTTAAGAGTGAATTTCATGAGCAAAATATTTGCTTTTATTCTGCTTCTAAAGAGTATAAGGCTAGTATTTCATTGTTGATGTTTAATAAGTTTTTAATAATATGAACAGCATATATCTTACATTCAAAACTTAAAACCTGTATCTGTGTCCTAAGTACTGAATTTACTCCAGTTACAAGGCTAATATATGTACTTAAATAAAATAAAATCTAGTTTAGAGGAAAACTTTGATGGTTCCCACTGTGTTTATAATAAAATTCAAACCCAAACCCTTTACTATGAACCATAAGTTTCAGTAAGAGACAGTCTTCCCTGGATGATTTTATGGGAAAATATGAAACAAGACTGCTCCAGAGTAAAAAAACCAAAACAGCTCCACCAAGAAGAATGCAGCCAAGGGAAGCACAGGGCAATGGAGTTGGACTATTTGGTTAAGTTAGTCCTGAATTCCACAATTTATATTTCCAGTTACGTAAGTCAATACATTCCCTTAATGTTTGTTACTTGCTGTCAATTTCATACTAATTGCTATTCTCTCCTAACAGCATTTCAAACTAAAGCAACATTAAATGTTATTTTAGATATTCAATAACATTAAAATTCCTATAGAAAACTTGTGTAATAAATTTTCTCTCAAATGAAAATATTTCTTAATTTCATATTATGGATCTGGTAAATGATTTGACCTGTTACCCAGAATCCCCCAGAATAAAGAATTGTTACATGGAGAATTAACCCCTCCCAAACACTGGTGAAGCAGAATACCATTTGAAAAATCTGAATTCTGGTATTGTTGATAAACTTGCAATTCACTAGAATGAATGAATGCTTGCCCTGCCCTGAGGACTCCTCACCACATTCCCAAGTTGTGTTGATTAGCACGTTGCTGTCATCACAGGGAAGTGTTAACAGAGTTGCACAACTTTACTTCCATTTATTGAAAAAAAAATTTTTTAGAGAGAGAGGAAGGGAGAGAGAGAGAGATTAGATAGCTAGATGATAGCTAGATGATAGCTAGATGATGATAGATAGATAGATGATAGACAGATGATGATAGATAGATGATAGATAGATGATAGATAGATAGATAGATGATAGATAGATGATAGATAGATAGATAGATAGATAGATAGATGATAAGTAGATGATGATAGATTAGATAGATAGATGATTGATAGATAGATGATAGATAGATGATGATGATAGATAGGTGATAGGTGATAAATAGATGATGATGATAGATTAGATAGATAGATGATAGATTAGATAGATAGATGATAGATAGATAGATAGATAGATAGATAGATAGATAGATGATAGATAGATGATAGATAGATATAGATAGATAGATGATAGATGATAGATATAGATAGATATAGATAGATGATAGATGATAGATAGATGATAGATAGATAGATAGATAGATAGATAGATAGATAGATAGATGATAGATAGATGATAGATAGATAGATAGATAGAGATAGATGATAGATAGATAGATGATAGATAGATAGATAGATAGATAGATAGATAGATAGATAGATAGATAGATATAGATAGATAGATAATGATTGTTTGCCTCCAGTACGCACCCTGACTGGGGACGAAACCCACAATCTGGGGATGTGCCCTGACAGGGAATCAAACTGACCACCCTTTGGTGCACAGGATGACAACCGAGTCACACTGGCCAGGGCTATTGAAACATTTTAAAAAAGCAGTAGGGTTTTGACTCTGCTTGTTTTATGCCCTCAATTTTAGACGACCCAAATGCCATAAGTTAATACTGTTTTTGATTGGTAAGACTAGAGGTTCTTTTGGTGAAGACAGCCTTTTGCCTTCCAGTTTGTAGGACTCCATTCAGTCTGTCTCCTGAAAGTGCTCTGTCTACATTGTGCTTATAAGGTCACTTTCTCACTGTGTCCATCATTGTCTTATGTTTAATCAAGATCTCTGCAGTCTATCTTAATGCTGGTTTCTTTCTGCTCTTTTATTTTTTTTCCCTTCAATTTTTCTTTTAATTCTCTGTTCACTCTCCCGGGGCAACAATTTATGAGAAAGAATCTAAGGTACAATAATAATATCCTCAGACAGTCACTGCTGCATGGAAGGACAGATCAATATCTTTGAAAGTGGCTAATAATAGAAAGAATATCTTCTGGAATATAGGCAATCCTGCAATTTCCTTGATCACATCAAGGTGAATTCAAGTCTATCAAGTTTGTGTGTGCTGTCTTCTGTAATTAATACTATATTTATAGAGATGCAATATGTCAATGTACATGCCACAGAATGTGCCGTAAGAAAGATAATTTTGATGTACTGCACCAACTCAGGAAAAATATGCCCAGGCCAAATGTGCCTGCCTTAAATTTTATCTCTTTAATAAGAGAATGGGCTCATACTTGATTCTCCATTGGCCAGGATATTGGTAACTTGCTCCTTCTACCATTTGTATTTTCCAAGCTTCCAGGTCTTCTTACCCAACAGACTGTTTGCACTGAACTTGGAAAACTATAAAAAAAGTTACATGGTTTACAGGAAGGTATTTTTACAACATGTGAAGCAGAAAATGTGACTAAGACAAAGCTAATTTTTGACAATATTTACATGTAGGGTAATTGTGAATACAATATTCTTAGTCTTGTCATTCTAACCCCATTTTCTTTTTTCCAGAATCTAACTTATAAGGGTGTGATACCTGATCAAACATTTCCTAAGAAGTTAGGTTATTAATTTGCTCTCTACCCATCATAAGTCAAGTCTTTGTAAAGACACACCTTAGAAATGACCCTTATTAGATGTATCAGGGTGATAACTCTGCAAGTTATATAAATGTCTAATCACTATGTTGAACACCTGAAATTAATACAATATTGTATGTCAACCGTAACTGAAAAAATTAAAAAAAAAACTTTTTTAAAAGAAAGGACCCAAGGACTTAATAACTAACAGTAAAATCATCAACACCAATAGAGGATTAATATTTGTCTAAAGAGCTGTTAAAATACCAAATAGCTTAAATTGGTATTATTTTTGCCTGGTAATGTGATGCTTTTGGAAATTCCTAGAATAAAGATGATCTTTTGTTTTCTAGTTTTGCTTATGATTCACAGATATATTTCGAAAAAACTTTAAAATGTACTAAACTATGAGCAAAATGCATCAGCTGATCTTAACTTTCCTGAGATGGAAGAGTGTGAAAATCTATGTCTTTATAAGCTAATGTTGGCTTTTAGAGTCCACATAAATTTCACTGAAGGATGACTAAAACAATATTTTCTCTAATGAAACTTGTATTTCACAGTTCCTAGAGCATCTCTAATAACATTGGAAATGAAATAAAAGTTCATGAAAACTTAATAAAATGCACATTAAAGTACTTGTGAGATGAATGACACATTAATCCAATGCAAAATGCAGAATCTTTACCAAAGAATGAATGGAAGAGATAAGGATTGCCAGAGAATATTTATGTCTATCAGAAACTGAAATGTGGAAATGAGCATCACATAAAAGCTGACAAGTGAGTGATAAACTAATGCTTAGTGTTAGTTTTTCTTATTGAAGCAACTGGGGCTTTATAATCATGTAATAATCTTTAGGGCCCAAGAGTGGCACCATCAGATGGTTACTATGACTGTGGGACTGCTATCACAATGCACTATTAATAACCTCACTGCTGCTGAAGGAACCCTCCCATGAATACTTGGCCAGGGAATGACTTGCTATTAAAGAAAACATACAATTTCTTTCAAGACAGGTTAATAATTTTTTCTCTAAATAAATTAAAATAACCAAGCATGATGGGAGATCATTATGGAGAAAATTACTCTTCCAACATTGAATTTGATGCATTGTATTGAAGATCATCATGAAAAACTTTAATATGTGTTGAGCATTTTCACAGCCTTAGTTAGATTAATGAAAAAAGAAATTCCAACAGTGAAAACGTGTCTTTCAGTGTTTAAAGAAAAGGGGGATTTTAAGGTATCTTAGGATATATGTGGACTTATTTTATGAATGATAATGTTCATTGAAAGAAGTTTGATATAAAAAACTAGGTTTAAGTGCATTTTAATTGCTAGGTATGTCTCCCTTGAAGACCTCTCATGAAAATTAGATCACTTTTGAATTAAATGTGGTCCATATTTCTTATTGAAAGAAGAAAGGGAAAGAGAGAGAGAGTAGAGACAGACATGTTCTTTGTTTGCCTATTCTACAAAAAGTACTTTCAGAATTATTTACCCACTGAAAATAATGTATCAGCTTAATTCATTATGATGGTACAGTGTTAAATACATCAGGTTAACTATTTTTTTTTTAGCTCTATTGAGATATAATTTACATATAGCCCAGTAGAAATTGACAACACACAGCATGTTGATTTGGTATATTTATATTTTGCAATATGATTACCACCGTAGCAGCATTAGCTAACACCTGCATTATATCACATAATTACCACTTCTTTTGCGTGTTGAGAAATTTTAAATTCTACTCTCTTAACAACCTTCAAGTATAAAATATATTATTGTTAACTATAAAACCCTGTGCCCGGCCCCGCATGGCTCAGCAGTTGAACATTGACCTAGGATCCAGGAGATCACAGTTCGATTCCCGGTGAGGGCACATGCCTGGGTTTCAGGCTTGATCCCCAGCAGGGGGCGTGCAGGAGGCAGCCAATCAAAGACGACTCTCTCATCACTGATGTTTCTATCTCTCTCTCCCTCTCCCTTCCTCTGTCTGAAAGATTAATAAAGATATATTTTAAAAAAAACAAAACAAAACAAAAAAAAACAAAGCAAAACAAAAAAACCCTGTGCATTAGATTCTCAGGTAGTCTACGAGATTATCTCTTAACAAATATCCATTTTCCCCACCTTCTAGCCCCTGGTAACTACCATTTGGCTCTCTGTGCATTGTTGGTAAGAATGTAAATTGATTCAGCCACTATGGAAAACAACAGGGAGGTCCTCAAAAAATTACAAATTAAACTACATATGATCCAGCATTCTCACTTCTGGGTATACATACAAAGGAAAGAAAAACAGAATATCAAAGAAAAATTTGTTCTCCCATGTTTATTGCAGCATTATTAACAACAGCCAAGATATGGAAACAACATAGCTGTCTGTGGATGGATGAATGGATAGAGAATTGTACACACACACAATAGAATATTATGCAGCCATGAGGAAAAAGGAAATCCATCATTTGCTACAACATGAATTGACCTTGAAGGCATTATGCAAAAAGTAAGGTAGAACAGAGCAAGACAAAAACTGTATGATCTCACATGTAAAACCTAAAAAAGCTGGACTCAGAATCAGGTTAACTCTTTATTAAAAATAAAAAAATGTGTAAAAGTAAACTAGCTTGAGAAAGTTCATGAGGTATATATGCCTTTTTGACTTATTAGTATCATTTAAAAACTAATATCTGATTCATTGTATGTTATTAATTTTAGAACAGAAGCATTTTGAACAAACCTTGCAATTATATAACTCATACAGTATTTGAAGTGTCCTTTCTTTCCCCTCCCAAGGCACGGTATCGGTTTTCTAGACTAAAGTGATAGACAGGCTTCGCTGTTACTTCTCGCCTCTCTTCTTTCTCATTTTCAAGAAGGAGGGCTCCCCTCTAGCTTCATGCATGTTTCTCAAGAACATCTGGCTCTCTTGATTGTCACAAGGTGTTTTAAGACATAGTCTACATACTACCTGGAACCCCTCATTTCCAAAGCCAGACTCCCCTTTCTCAACTCTGTAGGCACACATCCATTTTTGACTGAAGAAATAGGATAGTTTTTCACTTATTTATTTATTTATTTAATTTTTTAAAAAATATGTCTTTATTGATTTCAGAGAAAGGAAGGGAGAGGAAGAGAGAGAGAGATGGAAACAACAATGATGAAAGAGTCATTGATCGGCTCCCTCCTGCACACCCTCTATTGGGGATCGAGACCGCAACCCGGGCATGTGCCCTGACCGGGAATCGAACTGCGATCCCTTGGATCCTAGGTCGATGCTCAACTGCTGAGCCACGCCGGCTGGGTGGGATAGTTTTTTAAAAAAATGAATACAGTTGACATTCAATATTATATCAGTTCAGGTGTACAGCACAGTGGTTAGACATTTATATAACTTATAAAGAAGTGATCCCCCCAGTGAGTCTAGGACCCACGTGGCACCATACATAGTTATTACAACATTATTGACTATATTCCCTCTGCTGTGCTTTACATCCCATGACTGATTTGTAACTGCCAATTTGTACTTCTCAGCCACTTCATTTTTTTCAGCCAGTCCCCCAACCATCTGGTGACTATCAGTTTGTTCTCTGTATCTGAGTTTGTTTCTGTTTTGTTTGTTTATTTTCTTTTTAGATTTCACATATAAAGGAAATCATATGGCATTTGTTTTTCTCTGTCTGACCAACTTTACTTAACATAAGAGGTCCATCCATGCTGTTGCAAATGGTAAGGTTTTATTCTTTTTTTTAAAATCCTCACATGAGGATACGCTTATTGACTTTAGAGAGTGAGGAAGGGGGAGAGAGAAAGAGAGAAAGAGAGAGAGATCAATGTGAGAGATAACATCGTCTGCTGGTCTTCCATACCTGCCCTGACTAGGGAGTGAACCTGAAACCTTTCAGTATACGGGTCGACGCTCCAGCCAACTGAGCCACATCGGTCAGGGCAAGATTTTATTTTATTTTTATAGCTGATTAATATTCTATTGTATATATAAGGTTTCCCCCTAAAAATGTAAACACGCACTTTGAATAATTATAAAGGCAAGTGTTTATAAAATACATTTCATTTTCAAAATTGAGCTATCAGCTGTGAAAGTGTGTATACATTTTTGGGGGACACCCTCCCTGTATGTACTACATCTTTTTTACCCAGTCTTCTATTGACGGAGATTTAGGCTGATTCTATATCTTGACAACTGTAAATAATGCTACAGTAAACATAGAGATGCATATATTTTTTTGAATGAGTGTTTTGTATTTTTTGGATAAAAACACAGAAGTGGAATTGCTGGGTCATAGGTAGTTCTATTTTTAAGTTTTTGAGGAACCCCTATAGCATTTTTCATAGTGGCTGCACCAATTTGCAATCCCAACAAGAGTATATGAGGGTTCCCTAGAAATAATATAGTTTTAAAGAATAGCTACATAAGGAGTGAAGTGGTTAAATACTTAGTTACCAGGGCTTTTCCTTAGGACTCAGAAGATTATTCCTAGGAAGAGGGGTTCCCAGTGAGCATTTCCTTTTTTCCAAGCTTCAGGTTTAAGTATCCCTTCCCCTACCCTTAGTCATAATCTATGTCTTGAAGTACTCCTATTCAAAATGCCATAACCCTCCCTACCTCCTGCAATAACGGATAATTCCACTTCCACTTAGGGGAAGAAAAAAGTCTTCCTAATATTTTTTCTTTTTTATTGAATTTATTGGGGTGAGACTAGTTAACAAAATTATATAGGTTTCAGATGCACAATACCACAACACATAATCTGTACACTGCATTGTGTGTTTGCCACCCCAAGTCAAGTCTCCTTCCATCACCATTTATCCCCCATACCCCCCTCCACCTCCTGCCACACCCCCCTCCCCACAGCAATCATCATGCTGTTGTTCCTGTCCTTGAGTTTTCTCTCTTTCTTTCTTTTTTGTTCAATCCCTCCACCTGCCACCCCCACTCAGCCCCTCAACCCTCTTCCCCCAACAGCTGTCAGCCTGCTCTCTCTCTCTGAGTCTGTCTCTATTTTGCTTGATTCTTTACCACACCCTTCAAATTCCAAAGTAAAGCCTAAAGTCATTGGCAGCAGTTACAGCTAAGCCGTGCTTCTTTTCTTACTGAGTGGTTTTCCATTCTGGTTATACATTAGAATCACCTGAAAAAGGTTTTAAAAATACCTATGACTCAGCAACAAAATAACCCTCTCCAGACTTTTTTTTTTGATTGGTCTGATTGGTAGTAGGAGAACATAGTTTTAAATATCAACTACAACCACATGATCAGTTGCAGAAACAAACTATAAAAGTTATGGGTATTCTTGTCTTATTTTGTATGTTTTTATATGTGATGGTTAATTTTATGGGCCAGCTGGTTGGGTCATGGTGTCCAGACATGTTGTCAAACATTATTGCTGTGAGGGTGTTTTCATCCGAGACTAACATTTAAATCAGTGGACTCTGAGTAAAGTTGATTGCTCTCCATAATGTAGATGGACATTATCCAATCAGCTGAAGTCCTGAACAGCACAAAACACTGAGCAACGGAACATTCTGCAGCAGACAGTTTTCAGGCTTGAGCTACATTATTGGCTCTTTGGCCTTCAGACTTAAACTGCAGCATTGGCTCTTTCCTGGGTCTCCAGCTTGCTGTCTCACAGGCAGATTTTAGACTTGCCAGACCCCATAACCACTTGAGCCAATTTCTAAAAATAAACCTCTTTCTGTATACATAAATATTGTATTGGTTCTGCTTCTCTGGAGAACCTTACACAGATTTTAAGAGTGTAAAGTGAGGTGTTGCTGTAACAAGTACCAAAAGTGGCTTTGGAACTGGTTAATGGTTAGAGGCTCAAAGAGTTTTGAGGTCCATGCTAGAAAAAGCCTGGGTTGCCTTGAAATGACCATTGCTAGGAATACGGACAATAAAGGTGAATCTCTTAAAATCTCAGACTGAAACGAAGAACATACTACTAGAAACTGGAGGAAAAGAGATCTTTACTATAAAATGACAAAGAACTTGGTTCTAGTCTTTTGTGGAAAGTAGAGGTTAAAAGTGGTAAGTTTGGAAATTCAGGTAAGGAGATTTTCTTTTTTAACCAAGTGTTAAAGTTGTAGCCTGGTTTCTCCTTGCTACAGTAAAATGCAAGAAGAGAGATATAAATGGAAGAAATTTGTTGAGTGAAATGGCTGTGGAGATTTGGAAATTGTCAGCTTATTCATATTGCAAATTATGAGATGTTCTCAGAGAACACTGAAGGTGCGGCTGGAAACCCATTTGATAGAGAGATTAGGGGTATGACTTATAGATGAGAGGAGAACTCTCAGCAGAATCCAGGAATAGAGATGGGGTTACATCAGCAGAAACACTGTCAGCTTGGACTAAGGGTAATAGTGAAAAGATAAAATGAAGAGACACGTTTGGACTTCTGGGATTCTACAGGATGAGACAACAGAACCATCTGGCTATGAGCATGTGTCATCCTACAAGAAAAGGAAAAAGGATCCTGAAGGCTTTTCAGAGCATGACAGGGGTGACACTCCAGTCAAGGGACCAGAGGGTCCAGGTTCAGGGAAGGAGGCTATTTTCCTCTTAGTTTCAGCGGGCCAGATGTTGCCACTTAGTGACTCAGGAGCAAGGCTGTTGCCCAGACCTCAGGGGCAAGGCTGCTATCTGAGACTGAGGGGTGATACAAGGTGAAATTGTCACCTCAGGGGGCCCAGAGCACAGGGTATTAAGCCGAAAAAGATTATTCTAAAGCATTAAAATCTGATGAAATTTGCCATGCTAGGTTTTAAATTTGCCTGAGACCCCTTATGCCTTGTTCTTGCCAATTTCTCACTTTTGACATGAGAATCTCTGTCCTATGCCTGACCCACCATTATATTTTATAAGCACATCACTTGCCTTTCACAGGTTCACAGCTGGAGAGGAATTTTGCCCCAGGATGAATCATATCTTGAGTCTCATGCATATGTTTTAGGTGATATTTAGATGACACTTTGGACTTAGAGTTGATGATGGAATGTGATTTTATTTTGAAATAAGGCCTCTGAAGAGGTAATTAACAATTTTTAAATGAAATCATACAGATAGAGCCCTAGTCCAGTAAGATTGGTGTTCCTATAATAATAATAAGAGACACCAGGCGTGTGTGCATGCATACAAAATGAACCATGTGAGGATAGTCATCTGCAAGTCAAGGAGAGAGGCCTCAAGAGAAACCAGATCTGTTAACATGTTGATTTTGGACTTCCATCCCCCATAAATTTAAATCACATATTTCTATGCCTTTATTTTTTGGAGATTTCGTTTTCTTTCTGAGCTGTCTGGTTACCTTGCTTATTCAAGATATTTGATGGATTCCGTTTCTGCCTAGGCATCTATATATGAATGGCACTTCTCTAGTAGGTTGATAAGAAGTCTTTCTATCATTTTCCAGTAGGTGGTGCTGAGTCACAAGGGTTTTTTAGCTTTTGCAATTCTCTGGCTTTTCAGATTCCCACAAGGTGGTGGAAAATGGCCTGTGTTCCCTGGGAAGATGGGTGCCTCCCCTGTGATCCAGTGGTCTGGTCCCAGGGGAACCAACCCCACAAAGGAACTCAGGAGGCAATGGGGCTCAAAATCCCTGAAATCCCAGTGCTGACCCCCACAGCCAGGTGCTTTCATATCTTGGCTGTTGTAAATAATGCTGCAATGAATGGAAGTATGCATATATCTTTTCAAATTGCTGGTTTGGTTTTGTTTTTTGGAGTAAATTCCCAGAAGCAGAATTTCTCAGTCATATGGTACCTCCATTTTTAATCTTTTGAGGAACCTCTATACTGTTTCCCATAGTGGCTGCACCACTTTATACTATCAACAGTGCACAAGGATTCCCATTTTTCCACATCCTCACCAGCACATGTTATGTGTTGACTTTTGATGATGGCCATTTTGACAGGTGTAAGATGCTATCTCATTGTGGTTTTGATTTGCATTTTCCTGATGATTTATTAGTATAATTTATACAGAGAGAAGTGCATGGATCTTAAGTTTGATGAGTTTGACAAATGCATATGCTCATGCATATAATCCATGCCCTTGCCCCTGTAAAGAGATATATATTTCCATTACTCCAGCTGATTCCCTTATGCACCTCCTCCAGAGGCCACTACTATTCTCACTTTACAACCATTGATTAGTTTTGACTGTTCTGAAACTTCAAACACACAGAATTATGCAGTATGTACTGTTTTGTGTCTACCTTCTCTCACTCAATATAATATGTTTTGATTCATCCCCGCTGTTGTATAATTTGTTCTATTTGGTTGCTGGAAAGCATCTCATCATACAAATGTTCACCATGATTGTCTTGTCAATTTTCTTATTGATGTTCATTGGGGATTTCCAGCCTTGGGCTATTATGAAGATTTTTCTATGAGCCATTTGGGGACATATGTTTTTATTTATATAAGAGATCTTAGATATACCTAGAGAGGAATTGCTAGATAATAGTATGGATATAATTTTAACTTTTTAAGAACCCTCAAGCACCTTATAAAATGGTTACCATTTTGCATTTTTATGGCAAAGTTAGGGATTTTTTGTTTAGCATCTTTGCTCACATTCAATGTTGTCAGCCTTTTAATTTAGCTATTCTTGTGAGTGTGTACCAGTATCTCACTGTGATTTGAATTTGCCTTTTCTTGATGATTAATGCTAGATATTTTCAAGTGCTCCCTGGCTATTTTCATGTTTTCTTTTCATATTGTATGACAATTTAGATATCTTCCTTTATAAAGTGTGTTCAAGTCTTTTGCCATTTTCCTCTTTGAGTTTCTTTGTATTACTCATTGGTATGGATGTTTCCACTTCTTACAGGCAAGTCTTTCCTTGGATAAATGCTTTGCAATGTTTTGTTACACTTTGTGAACTGCTGTTTCACTCTGTTAATGTGTCCTTTGATGAACAAAACTTCTTAATTTTAACATAATTAAATTCATCAGTTTTATCTTTAATGATTTATGCTTTTTGTCTCATTTAAGAAATCATTGCTTATGGTTAAGAAGAGATTCACATATGTCTTATATTAAAGGACTTTTCTGTGTGTTTATCCTCACTTAGATCTGTAAACCATCTGGAATTGATGATTTTTGTTTTGTAAAGAATGAGGTAGAAATCCAGGTTAACTTTTCCCATACAGATATAAATTATCCCAACACTATTTGTTAAAAGGTTGTAACTTTCTCTCCAACTTCCCTGACATCTTGTCATAAATTAGGTGACAGTACATATGTGGATGTATCTCTGGGCTCATCTTTCATCCTATTGGTTATTTTGTCTATTCTTTTACTGCTTTAATCACTATTGCTTTATCATGGGTCTTGTTATTGGTGTTAGAAAACTTTGTTGCCCTATGTTCTTCTTTTCCAAATTGTTCTGAGTTTACTTATATTTTACATTTCTTTATAAATTTTTAGGATCATTCTGTCAATTTTAACAGCAAAAACAAAAACAAAAGCTACCCGTCAGGGCCCTTATTGGAATTTCATTGAATCTAGAGATTAATTTGGAGAAAATTGATATCTTTACCTTATTGAGTCTTTCAATCCATGAACAGAATCAGCTAACTATAGCTACAATAATGCTACATTACAACAACCCCACAGTTCAGTGGTTTAAAAGAAAACAAAACAATAGTTTATTCTCACTGATGTACAGGTTTGTTGGGAAGCCTCTGGTGGCTGGAGTGGCTTATTACCACGTGACTCTGCTTGACCTGTCTCTTCATCTTCCTGAGACAGCTCTACATGCCTCCCATTCTTCTAGGACCAGTATGTAGAACAGGGCATGGCTTTCTTATAGTGATGGCAGAATTGCAAGAGTGTCAGGCTAATTACACAAGTATATTTCTACCTACTGCTTAAAACCCATCTGTTAATATCATATTGTCCCACCTTTGGTGGGAATATTACAAAGTATGTAGCAAAGGGCTTTGGCATCAGGGTCGGTGAGTAATTGGGCCTAATCTAAGAAACATGTCACTCCAGACAAGCCAAGAATCCTGTTTCTCTAACTAGAATTTGGTGTTGTCAAAGCTGCAAAATTCTTTGCGTGCCATATGTCTCAGTCTTCTTTGACTCCTCACTCTACCTCTGAATCTGTGTTTCACAAACAGAAAGAGCTCACATTTCCTCAGTTCTGCTCCACTTCATTACAAGAGTCCTAAAAAAGGTAGAGGGAATGTACTGAATTTCTCACATTTCCAGCCCACTTAGCTACTGCCTGCTGGCACTCTTTTCCTAGCTAGAGTCAAACTAGAGTTTTTAAGTTGTTAGAATGGGAAAACAGACCTGTCATCCTCAGTCCTTCTGCTATTTCTGTCCACCTCCTCTCTGATTTTAATGCTCATTCACAAGACTTTCTCCTTTATGATAACTCTTGTCCTCATTCAGGTCCCTTTCGTAAAGATGCTAAAGGCATAATCACATTTTTGTTTGCAATAGTGAAATCATTGAATGGATGCAAACTCTCTTATATTTCATACTATTAAATACTATTTAGTAATTGAAATCAATAAATATTATTTATATATATCAACATGTAAAAATGTAAAAAATATAATATAATATTGAATGAAATAACAATGAGCTGCAAAAGTATACTTTCAATATTGTTAAGGTGGATAAACACGAATTTCCTGAAATTGTATTAAATTGTATGTGTGTGTGTGAGAGAGAGAGAGAGAGAGGTGTGTGTATGCATGTGTCCATTTATTTAGATTTAAAAAAACCCACATAAAGCAATAGTGTATCTTGTGAAGATATGTTAAAATAGAAAGACTCACATGCAAACAATGCCCACCAACTCCAGAGGCCTGGTCACCTGTGGTAAGATAGACTGAAGGATGAAGACATGGAACTTTGGCTGTTTCTTTAATGTTTTAATTTTTAAACAACATACATAGGGAATAAACAAGGCAAAATGTTAACCTTTCTTAAATCATGGAGGCTGGTAGATACATTGGAATTTTTCATAAATTTACATTTTTATCTCTAAGTTTGATTTATTTAACTAAATGCTTAAAATTTTGAAAACTAAACATTTAAAGCATGATTCTACAACTGTACTTCACTTCCTTTCTTCAAATGATCAATGCCAGTCTAGTTAACATAAATTCCTAGATGGTCACTGGCTTTTTGATTATATATCTTTAATTGAGATGATGCTGCACTGAGTTTTCTCATGGAGAGGTGAGCAGTGTGACATCAGAAACTCAAATGTTCTGTTGACATGCATCTCTCAGATGGACACCTAAGAACACTACAGCTATTGGGAGTCCTATTTTGAATAGGATATGAAATATATTTTCCAATTGACATATACTCCATTTGTCAGTGAATATTTTATGGTTAGATGGACAGTACTATTTTTTTCATAATTAGCTAGTGTTATTTATTTATGTATTAGCTAGTGTAACTTAATCATATAATGCACAGTTAAACTGATTTGGGGCTTGAATTTTCAGCGAATGCTGGCAAGTCTTTTCATGAGTAGTTGGAAGCATCACTCAAAATTATGTGTAGTGAGAAGGTGCTGCTCCTTGGAGAGTTCTGATTTTGTGCTTCATCTAGTCCTTCTGGCACTATCTCCCTTCTATTTTATTTTAAAGTCCATATGGCACTGTTTGAGGAGAGGTTAAGAAGTAAATATAACAAGATATTTGTCACTATTTTCTGGATCAATTTTTTGACTCTCATGTTCAGAGATTGCTCTAAAAAAGCTCTGAAGAAGTGAATTTTATACACTGATAGAATTTCTTTTTATTAAATTTTTTTAATGTTGACATTATGAAACAGCTTCTTCAAAAATAATTCATACAGATTTTGACTCAGGTTGCCCTTTAATAATCATTACATCTGCTTGCAGTGCATAGAGCTAAACTAAAACATTCCTACTGTTAGCACAATGTCTTTACAGGAAAATGAACAAGATGTATTTGTTTGAAAAGACTCTTGGTGCCGTGGGTATTAAAAACCTAATTACTATTCTCATAGCTCATGCAATTTCCAGGGAAATCCATGGTACACTGTGATTGTAAAATACTCTTCAAATTGACTGCAATCCTGGTCTGATGCATTTTCTTTATTCTTGCCCTGACAATTCTAGAAGTGAGATATCACCAACATAAATATTTCTATCACATTAAGCTATCAACTTGATGCTACCTTGGCTTTAACAAAATAGAAGGTATTCTCTGAGTTCATTTAATACAATAAAAGTCTGGGTTTTTAAACATGGTTGCAAAGGATGTAAATAAGACTTTATCTGGTAAAAACAGCAGAAACATAAATATGGTTTCTTTTTTTCTATATTCAATCAATTATTTCATGGAATGTCTTTCATTTGCTATTAAGCAAAATAGGTAGATTGTGCATCTCTGATTCAGAAAATAAGACTGATTCACTTACTAAACTATAACACTCTATACTATTTCTTTGAACTTGAGAAAATATTTTTGAGAATGTTCCAAATTTTTGAAAATTAAAATAAAAGTGGGAATAAAATATGTGAGTAAGAAACCCTGAATACATTACCATCTTATTGACATAAAGAAGCTGCTATTCTAGATGTAGCTAAGTAAGGTCTTTCACCAAAAAGGGCTTTTGCTTGGACTGAGGCTGAAGGGAGAGAGTGAAGAAAAAAGTCACTTTGCCTTTCCTTCACTTTGATGATCCAAAGTGAACACTAAGACTTTAAATCTAGCTTCTTCATGTTTAAACGCCTGTCCTATTACTGAAAACTTGATAATCAAGAAAAATAGAGCAAAGAATAGCCTCGTACCAGTTAACTCTGGCTCTAAATTTAAGAAACTGGTTATTTTTAGTGACCCTTCTTCCCTCTCTAGTTGCCTTGGCCTCCACCAGAAAGTCCAGGAAAGTCCTCAGATTAACTTAGTCTTAAATCACCTGTGCTGGGCCCAACCTAGTCTTACCCTCCCCAGATACCTGAATGCTACAGGTCTTTCCTTTAAACCTCTCCTTCACTCTTAACTTGTTCATGGCCCATCACCTTCAGCCAAGGTCATTAAAATGGATAAACATGAGGTAATCCATGAATTTCCTGAAGCTGTATGTGTGTGTGTGTGTGTGTGTGTGAGAGAGAGAGAGAGAGAGAGAGAGAAAGAGAGAGAGAGGGAGGTGAATGTGTCTATTATTCTACGAAACTGTTCATATAATTCATCAGATTTTCAAAGAGAACCATAGGCATGAAATGACTGAGAGATTCCCTTAGGTGACAGCCAACTATCATGTAAATGTCCTAGAGATCAACAAACCAGCATTTAATGAGAGCCTTGAAGAAGAAATCTCTTTATTGTGAAATAGTTAATAAGTTGTAAATGTGCAGATGTTCTTCTAATTTGAAGACAGTTATTACTTATCCATTGCTTTGATTCAACTAATGTAAAATACAGAAAAATCAGTGAAAATGGTAACGTACTGAAGAAGGTACAGTGAAATTATGTTTATGCCTATAGGCAATTCCTTTTGAATGGCAGTGCACTTAAAGGAGTCAAAAAAACATACCATTTGAACCCATCTACTTCTGGAAATGCCTTCTACAGAAAAACAAATATAAAAGAAAAAACATTTACAAGAATATATTCATTTAGACATTACTCATCATAGAAAAGATAGGAGTAATTTAAATCTACAATAAGAGGGGAATGTGTATGATATTAAGGTTTGTAAAGTATGAAATATTGAAATATATTAAAGCAGTAATTATGAAAGCTTCCTAATCACATGAAGATGGTAAGTAAAAGCTGAGAATGTTTGAAGTTGAGCTTAATCTTCTCTTCTGTTGAACTATGTATTGCCATTAAAATTACTTGGTCATAACCTATAGTTCTGGAATCCTCCATGCATTTATTACTGTGCCATGGTAATAGCCATTTGGACTCCCAAAACCTAGACTTCAAAGGGCTCTTTATGTCAGCTGACCTTAAGTAACAATTTCATTGCTTATCTCATTTTCTTTATATTTATTGCTGACTTCAAAAAAAAAAATCAGACCAGTTATCTTTCACATTTGAAGCACAAATAAAAGAAAAAATCTTATCTATATAGACTCACAAACATAATTTCAATTTGCTTATCTCCATGAATAAGAATAATAAATATGATTTAAAACATAAGCCAGCAAATTTTACCACTAGCATCAACACCGAAAACCTAAAAAGAAATCATCATCACCAGGGGATGCATGGGAAATATCTTAAAGTTGCCTTTGTGTTTTTTGCTTCCTGAGAAATGAGGAAAGGCAAACAAGCTGTTTGGCCATGTACTGCAGGCACCGTGATGAGAAAGTGTGCTCAGCCGACAACTGGAATGATTTAGCTCCTGGTTATTTAACATTGTCTCACAGGCAAGGTAATTTAGGTGAACAAATAGTAATTAGAATCCTGCTCCTAATAAATGTGTCTTGCATAAATAAAGCATAAAAATGCAACATTAATAAAACCTGTAGTGATGTTTGTTCTAAACCCTTGAGGGGATGGACCAAGGTGGTACAGGCCTACTGCAGGAAGTAGTTGGAGCTAGATGGTAAGATGGGGATCTGATAAGCAGGAACTTTCTGCTAAATTAGATGTCACACTGAGACCTCACTTAAACCTTTGACTTTCTATTGAATAGCATAGGACACAGAAATAAACAATCCATAGTACAGGTGAAACTTAAACTGCATCTGTCACCAGCCACACCCACTTCACAGAAACTACCTGGTGCAGAGAACTGTCTAGGGACTGACTCGGTGCCACTACAACTTCCTCTGCCCACTCTAGCTAACAGACATGCCTCTTTACTTTTTGGACAGCGACATTTTAAGAGCGTTCAAACAAATGGGAATGCTATAAAGAAAAGAGTTAAGTGGTTTTTTTCCCCGTCCTTAATTTCTGCAGCTCTTAAAAGATGTGAGTTTTATGTCTGAACTAACTTTCCCTTTGCTCTTTCATACTCCCAATTAAATTGTCATTTTCTTTCTTATAAGATCAAGTCAGGTAGACATTAAAACAGCTGCTACCCAGGAAGCATACATCCCCATCTGGGCAGGTGAACAGGTCAACCCTATTCAGGTTTTCTTGTGTGGACATGTAGATTTATTGAGCTGCTGGACACCCCGCCTTTAGACAGTGTGTTAAATGTGAAAAGTAACCTCCATTTAATGAAGTCACTTAGACATACTTTCTGTTCTTACATTCAAATAGGTGTCATGAACTTTATTTAAAAATGTTTTGAAAAAATAAGCTTTTCCATCATTTCCAGGTCTTACATTGGAAAACTGTTTGCAATTCAAAGATCTCTAAGCCTGTCATGATCCCCACTGGAGGACCATCAAGGAAGAAATGGTATTTTCTGAAACAAAATATTTTAGGTATCATCAACAGTGTGTACTGAGCCCAGCCGCTGTGACTCAGCGAATGAACACAGACCTATGATTCAGGAGATGGCAGGTCCAGTCCCTGTCAGGGCACATGCCCGAGTTGCTGGCTCCTTCCCCAGTAGGGGGCGCGCAGCAGGCAGCTGATCAATGACTCTCATCATTGATGTTTCTCTCTCTCTCTTTCCCTCTTCTTTCCTCTCTCTAAAATCAATTAAGACATATTTAAAAAAAAAAGAAGAAGAAAAGAAAAATACCATGGACTGAGTGGCTTAAATAGTAGAAGAAAAAAAATAGTATGTATTGAGAAAACATTGAGATTGTGGCAGTACTCTCTCATAACAAGATACACAGTCACCACCCTCAGAATTTACAACTAAAAGAAAGCCTGAAGGATCCCAAAACAAATTGATGTTTTATGTCCAAGATTACAACAGCAGAGCCTGCAAATGTGAATGGGAGCAGGGAAAATCTGAATGCAATTAAGTTAGCATAGAAGGTGCTCCTTAGAATTTTCCTCTGGGAAAGAAAAGTATGTTTATAGAATAAAAGAGGGGTTTTTTTTGGTGGAGGTTTACTGTGAAATGGCAATTCCATAATAATGCTCTTGGACACCACAAGCTAGAGAAGATATTGCTTGGAATTAAAAATTTTAAAAAGTGATGTAGTTTATATTCTTTTAATACTCATTCTTGCCAAATTCTGAACTCCCCAGACCATTTCAAGTGCCTTTAAAATAATTTATTATTTTATTTTTTCAGAGTAAAAGTAATATAAACTCTTTATTAGAATATGTAAGCATAGAAGCAACAGCATCATGTTTAAACCATGTTTAATCTACTAAATCACATTTTATTAAAAATCTTGATTTCTTGCTCCAACAGATGAGGAAAAAAAAAAATAGAGCTGAAGTATCATATGATCTGACCAACAAGAAAACCATCTGATATATAAAGATGCCAAAGATATATGTATGTTTGTCATACAAGGTGAAATCCTGCCTAGAGCTAGTGGAGTAACAGAAATAGTCACATCTTAAAGTTTCCCCTACTCCTAATACTGATTAACTTACCGGCCTTTTAATTGCATTGGATTGTAATGTTACCTGATTTCCTGATTGTTGTGGCATCACAACTCTTTCTAAAAAATCTTTAAAAAAATTATTGCAAAAAAATATTGAAAAAGTATCAGTTCAGTAATAGTACAGGAGCACTGAGGATTAGACAGGACATGTGCACATAATGTAATGAAAAATCTACCCAATTAGTACCTCCTGTGTCATTGTGCTGGCGCAGGGAATGGGAAACCTAACTGTGACTATAGTAAAAATAGTCAATATTAAAACAGTATCAAAATTTATCACATCCTTTAAAATACTCTTACCTCTATGTAAATTTAAGCTGAGTGATGGATACCAAGCTTCTCTTAAGAGTGTTTAAAATTACTCTGTGGGCAATAAAATTAACAAATGAACTATTCTGGATATTGTTGGACATTATTTGATATTATTTTAGGCATAGACTCTATAGTAAAATGTATCATCACTAAGAAATAGCAGCAGTGAAAAGTTCCTGTAGATTAAAATTGAAATCTAAAACAAGCTGAGTTAATGAATGAAAGATGAAAACTTAAATATAAAGCAATAAATAATTCCTTGTTTTGTGGAATGATCTTTCATTGCTTTTATATGCTAAATTAGTAATAAATACTATTAACCTTTCTTCTCTAACATTAATTTTAATTACCAAATAAAACCCATTAATCATAGAAAAATATATAATAGAAACAGCCAAAAGAAAAAAATCCCATTATTTAAAGAGAACTATTTTCTATTTTATTTATATTATTTTAAAGCAAAATATTTTCAACATTAAGAAACTATTGAATTTTTTAATGTTTCTTATATATGGTTTAAAAGAACGTTTTCACCAAAATATATTATTCATATATTCTTTAGTACTGTTATTGTGTATTTTTTACATTTAAATCTTAAATCCATTAGAAATGTAATTTATATTAATGAGGTAGGAATCTAATATCTTCTCCCAAATAGATAAATATGTTCCCATAACATCATTTGCCTTATCACATTATTGATTAGTACACTATATATAAATACACTTTAGTTGATTTCAGGGTTTTCTATTATTTTCAGTGATCAGAGATTACTATCACAGTGTTTTAATATTATGATTTTATGATACATTTAGTATGTGGTAATATGTGATAGAAGAGATATCTTTCCATTATCTTTAAACATAACAAAAATTTTAGGTTTCTTAACCTGTTTTGTTAGAAATGCTTCATGAACATTTAGGATCCCAAAACTGGAAGATTTGACGGAAGACAAATAGCAGCTGTATTTTAGGGGTATTGCTATTAAAAACAAAGAGCATTTGGCTTTAAGTCTTTATCAAGCTCACAAGTGAAGAGCCATCAAAATACTCATGGAACTAAATAAATATCAGCTGAATGCATGCTTTCTTTTATGACAGAACAGCCTCAAAATCTGGTAGCATATTGTGCTTTCAGCAAAAGGCAACCATAACATAAAGAAAGTTCTTTGGGAAAGTATTTGAAGATGTCCAAAGGGGTCATAAAAAAGAATGGTCCATTGAGGACCTCTAGTATTAATATGTGGAAGCCATGCTCAACCTGCATGGCTCAGCAGTTGAGTATCAATCTATGATTCAGGAGATTGCAGTTGATTCCTGGTCAGGGAACAAGCCCAGGTTGCAGGCTTGATCCCCAGTGGGGGTGTGCAGGAGGGGGCTGATCAATGACTCTCTCACCATTGCTGTTTCTGTCTCTCTCTCTCTCCCTCCTCCTTCCTCTCTCTGAAATCAATAAAGACATTTTTTTAAAAAAAGTTGTCTTTCACTTAAAAAAAAAAAAAGTGGAAGCTATGTCCAAGGAGAACCTGAATGAACATCATCACTTTGGTCCAGGTTCTCAGCTTTCAGTTCTGATGGAATGCCTGGGCCACCATGAGGAAAGCTGGCACCCCAGCCCATATATATTTGAGGGATTATAGCCCCAAATATGTATAGATTCATAGTGTTGTTTATAAGTTATTCTTAAGTAAATAAGCCAAAATTATTATGTATTTCCCTCTTGTACAGTATTCCTAAAAGCAAAACACAAAAAAAGTTAATACACCATAGATATTTTTATTATATTATTGGTTGGGCTAAGCAATTCCATTCTGCCACTGAATTTCCTATAATCATGATATCATGTACCAAGGTAATTCATTAGGATCACAATAATTTATAGTATTTGACTATAAGAAAAATTCAACATTAATTCTAATTAAACCAAATGTTTTCTCACTACAATACTGTAGAATGATTTCTACCAACTCAGAAACTGAAAAATATAAGAGGCTAATGCTTTTATGAAGGTAAAAATTTCTTGAGAAATTGTGAGTAAAAATTGAGTATTTTATAACTCAATGTTGGGCAACATACAAAGAGTCATAGAATATGTTAATCAATAGAGGGTAGGAAGAGAAAGATAGACAAAATAAAATGTATATAGTTTTAAGAAGGCAGAAGAAATTGATGAATATATGCTTAAATGTATGTCTACTATCTACATTAAATTATTTTCAAGTAGTTTAAACTATTCTATAATTTCAATTTAATCATAAATACTTGTTATTCTTTCTAAAGCTGTTAACAATTCTCTTATTCTATTGTCACTTGAACTTAGCTACTATATATCATCAAAAGACTGACTATAACTTTCTACCCTAAATATCTCCATGTTTGTAAGACATCATGGTACTTGCCCCAGCCAAATCCACATTAATGAATCACCCCTGGAAGGCTACAGTTCTCCCAGGCATTGTGATTTGTAATAGGAGTGAACTGTTGCTCCAGAGTGTCAATTAAATCCTTAGTTTCAGGATTTATCAGAAAGAACTAAGACCTAGGCTGACGGCAGCCGAAACTAGAAAAACGTGGAGTCCATGAAGTAAACTCTATAAGAATCATAAGTTAGCTCAAGTTCTAAGAATTCACGAGTTAGCCCAGTTTACCTGAGTTGATAAGTTGGCACAAGTTAGAGTTTGTGTCTAAGTCAACATCTCCTCCTACTACTAAATTCTGTAAGTGGGAATTTGATTGGTCACTCAGGAACAACTGTCCACTCAAACACTATGGTAACAAAACCTACAGAGTTAAGCAAAAAAATCTGTTTTTCTTACAAACAAAAAGTTCCTAAATAAAATAACTGGAAAGAAGTCTCTAGAGGTTCTGTATGTTTTTAAAATAAAATTTGCTATAGAAAACAGGTTTTCACTTGCTCTTACACAAAGAAAATGAACACACAGCCAAAACATCAAGTCAGGATAGAAGGAGCCAATGGGAATGTTAAGAGTATATTTTAGCTATCTTCAGTTTTACGACATAGCAGGAAACCAGATGAGGCAGATTGTGACTCAAAAAGGAAATTCTGAGTCTATATTGAAGAAGCATGTTTGTGATTACTTTGTACATTGATGATAGGAAGCATTCTTTGACTTATCTAAGAGTTGTGACCCATTTTTTTCTAAGTTTTATTTCCTAACAGATTTATCTTTACCATACACTAGAAGCTTTCCCATGCAAGGCCCTTATCTTGTTCATTACTATATTGTTAATATTTATAACCATCTCCGGTGTATTAGTGATTACCCAGGAAATGTTGTGAATAAATGAACTGGATTCGGAACATCCTTCAAGGTGTTATGTGGCTCAGTAGGTCTTCCTTGACTACCCATAGCCACCTCTTCCTTCTCTGAACTCTTATTGATCTGAACCACATATGTACTCATAAATGTAGAATTTGTTTTCATATTTTGGTCTAATTATTTTATTATGTTTCTATTTTATACCAACTGAATTGTTAAATCTTTTTTTATGCTATAATTTTCTTGGTTGTTAGTTGATTGATTGAAACTCTAATTGGGAACATTCAGTAAATTCTAGCTCTTCTGTCTAATCTTTCTGATTTCCCCATGCTGAGCAGAATGGAATGATTGCCTACTAGCCACCAAATCACTTAGTTCACAGTTGCATTTCTGTCTTCTTGGCTTGCTTTTTATTTCCTTGAGGGTGGATATTTTAGAGAGCATTTCATTGGTTATAAGAGATAAAACCAAACTAGAAATAGTTTCAGGGGGAACAAAAAAGAGAGAGTTAATACATTATAAGATGCTTAAATATCCCACATGGCCCAAGGGCAGGAAAAAAGCTGGACTAGGAATAATTGGGATTAAATCTGCCTAATGCCTTCAGAGAAGAAATCTCTCCAAATGTCAATTCATTTTATCCTGGATCCCCTCTGAATCTTTCTCTCTTTAGACTGCCTTTTCCCAGTGTTCTTATCTACATGGTAGAAATTTGGCTCTGGACCTTTAAATTCTATGATCCTAGTAACAAAAAATTCATGTAGAGTGTACCTGATCTCCAACCCAAAATTCCCAATGAAAGAACTGGATTAGGAACAGGGTCAGACTGTGACATGACTGCTCCCTCTGGAAGTTTTCCCCAGAAGCAGGAAGTATTGCTGAGCTTAAAAGAGAGAAAAAAAATTAAGCTACATTATTTTTTTCCTTAACTGGATTTTCTGTAAAGTCCAATACATTGCTTCACTGGCACTCATCAAAGGCAATAGTCTAAAAGAGTGATCTTGGTTCTTTCTGATTCATTTTAGCTTCTTTATCTGACTCCTCCTAATTTTTAATGTTTCAAATTTCTCATTTTCTTAACAATGTAAAAAGTATACTTCACTGATTAAACTACTCAATTTACATTTCTATTAATGATTTCCAAATATATGGTAGATTTTACAGTAAAAATATATGTAGTTCAGTGCATAGAAATTACTCAATAGGTGTGCCAAATTTGAAAAAGCGACATGTTAAGTTTTAAAAACTAAAAACAATTGCCCTCAAATTTTTAGAAGTTAACATGCTTTATGTAATTCCATCTATTGACAAGGACTTACTTCTTATTGAATTTCTATACAATGTAAATTCTGTACTTATTCAAATGGAATCAATATAAAATAACTCCAAAACAAAAAACTAAGATTTCACTTTTTTTTTTTCTTTCTGGCTAATCCTCACCCGAGGATATTTTTTCCATGGACCTTTAGAGAGAATGGAAGGGAGGGAGGAAAGGGGAGGGAGAGAGAAACATCAATGTGAGAGAGAAGCCCCCCCACCTGACCAGGGCTGGGATCTAACCTGCAGCCCAGGTACATGCCATTGACAGGAAATCGAACCCATGACCCTTCAATGAGAGGGCGGACGCCCTAACCACTGAGCTACACCAGCCAGGGCAGGATTTCACATTTTAATTGTTGCTTTTCTTTTGTGTTTGAAATAGTTGAACTGATATTTGTGTTCAATCTGAATTTTAGAAGGTATGAAAGATAAGCCCAAATAACGCAGCACAGGAGAAAAAAAAGCAGAGGCTTTTATGGAAAAGGAAATACATCATGCGACTAATCAGCAGATGAACAGCTGAAGGAAGAAAGAGACATGCTGAGGTGGCAAAATCAATCCCTGGCACAATTCATGAATTTTTATTTTTTCCTTGCCTTTTCACTTATTAATTGGTTCTGACTCACCTCCCAGCTGAGACTGTAAGGAAGCAAGGAGAAATTTTCTTTTTTTCATAAACCCAAGTTGTTTGGGTGTTGAAAATCCATTTAGACCTACTGATAAACTTTAATTCTGAAGCACAGTCATCACCGTGATGGAAGCATGGAGAAAAGTACCCACCACTTCCTCTGTGAGAAGGGGGCAAATGGAATCGGACACTAAGCCTGATGGACTAGGAAGCTGCAGCTTCACAGACTTCCTAGGGGACACATGTCCTTTGCCAAAAGGAATTAATCCCTCCGGCAGAAAGAACCGGCTTTCCTGTTTCCCTGGGGGACAACCTCCCCTTTTGGGGAGGGAGCAGTAAAGGGGAAATTCTCCTCTGCTGAGTCATGCACAGTAGAAGCCAAGATGAAGATTCAGGAAAGGGACTGGTAAGAGGGAAGGCCCAGCACAAGCCCACGAAGAATTAGGAAGAAGAACAGTGAATTTGAAAGAAAATTTGTCCCTTCCAAACCCAAGGGGACCTAATCAGAGCTTAACAGAGGTCAGAGGCTTGTTTGTCCACCTGCTCTCTTTGTAGCATCCTTGCGGACTGGAGAGCAGTGCGGACCCAAGTGTGGGCGAGTGGCCCTGGACAGGTGGGGAAATGGGACACAGAGAAATTCTGCATATCTGGGTCTTGGCCTTTCTGGGCCTGACAGGTTTGGGTGCAGGTCTGAGGCCCCAGAGGCTGGACATCTTCCTCAGTGAGATAGAGTTGAGCCATCTAAGCTTGGATGAGACATCGTGCACCTGGGGCAGTCATTTGTTTTCACTCCAATAAATCTTATTACTACACCTCACCCTCCTATGCATGCGTCCCTGAAATGATTTCTCACGAGCCTGTGGAAGAACCCTATTTCCACCAGCAACACTCCCATGCACAAGTAATGACTTTGCTTCCTATTTCACTGAGAAAATGGAAGCAATCAGAAGAAGACACCCAAAAGCTCTCACCGTTCAAATACTCAGCAGACAGCTGGTGTCCCATGTATTCTGCCTTTACTCCTGTACAATGCATTGGATGAAATCTCTACATTCTAAAGAAACCAAACTCTTCACTTAAATACTAGACGCTGTTGCCTCTAACTGTCTCTAGGACATTGCTCTACTGACTATTTTTTCTCTCCTATATCACAAGATTTTTCTTGCTATATAACCATTTCCCTCAACATTCAAGTGGATATTTAAACACCTTTTCCTGTTACCCACATCCCCCTTCAACTCCTGTGTTCTTTTCCTCCTTCTATTAAATTATAGTAGTTCAAAATATTAACTATGTGTCAGATATAGCTGTAAAAGTTTTATATATTTTTAACTCATTTAATTCATTTGGTTCCCCAATACTCTATGACAAATGTTTATTCTACAGATTAGAAAACTGAGGTGCAGACAGGTGAATAATTTATACATCACACAGCTAGCAGGTGGTGGGGATGGGATTTAAATCCCGAAGACCAAAAATAAAAAATAAAACAAGCAATTATAACTAAAAGGGATGACCAGGATTTCAAAACAAAAGAACAACTTATGCAAATAAAAATCATACCCCCACATCTGCATAGAATAATTGAAGATATGAAAATAAAAATAACATTTAAAATATTGATATAAGAATCACCCTAATAAAGAATTCCTAAGAACTTTTTTGGAAAAATATAAAACTTTTTAATACATTAATTAATACTTGTAAGAACGTAATTCTGAGTGTCAAAACTATTTTTTATAAAGTAGATATTGCAAATACATAATATTTAAGATATTTTAACAGCTGCAGAATAAACTAATAAAAAGAAAATGAATATAGAGTTGGGAAACAAACCAGTGTATAAGTGTTAGGAACTCACTATCAATCAGTGGAGAAAGGGTGTGTTGTTTAGCAAATGGTGTTAGGAGACTTCACTCACTATGTGAGGGAAAACAGAGTTGGGTTGGATCCAAAATTCACAGCAAAAATAAATTAGCAAATAAATTTTAAGTGGATTAAAGATCTAAATTTTAAAGTTAAATGTACATATAAAAGAAAGAATAAATATATAAATGTTTAATCACCTTGTGAGGACAAAAGTACTTTTACAGTTGTGAGTGGGAGAGAAAAAATAGTAACTAGCGCAATGTTGTGAAACAGAGTTTATTCTTGTATAATTATTTATTAATTATTATATTATTTTCCATATGAGTAACTGTAAACCTACTTTTGCCCACTCCTGTATATGTTACATTAGAACTGATGATTTGTGTTCAGTGAAAGGAAACAGTGTAAAAGTTGACAGGTGCTTATAGTGTTGTTTCCCCTATAGGTAATGTGTGTTTTTTCACAGGTTGTTTTTAAGGTTTGGTTCTTTACTTCTGAATTTCAGAAGGTAGACTGAAGGGTCTACTTATGGTTTTCTTTATATTTACTCTATCTGTGATTAGCTGAGCCTCCTGCATTTGTAGGTTGCTATCTGTAAACAATTTGGAAAATTTTAGCCAATACTTTTCAGATATTCTTTTCTGTCTCATTGTTTCTGTGTTCTTCGGAGCCTCCAAGTAAGTGTATTAAGTTAGATTGCTTGGCATGCTGTCTCAGGTCACTGAGGCTCTTTATAAGTTTTTTCCAAAGGTTCTCCTCTCAGTGCTTCAATACGTTGAAATTGACATGTCTTTAAGACCACTGATCCCTATTTTCTAATGTGTCCAATATGCTATAGAAACTATTCTATGATTTCTATTTACTTCTTTTTTCTAGTTTCCAAAAATCCTGAAATTACCCATCTTGTCACCCATTATATCTATTTTGTCCTTTAAAATTTTTAAATATTTATTACAGTTATTTTGGTGATTATAGGTTTTTGAAGAAACTATCAGATCTTTGGCTTCAGGAAGGATAACTGGCTCATGACCTTGCCCACTGTACACTGAACCCCATTGCTTTGTTCACATTGAGGGCACAGGTCCCATGGGACACTCTCCATAAGAAGAGCTAAAGAGGAGAAAAAAGACCAAACTTGATTTATAGACGGGTTAGACTGGATGTGGTTCCAAGGTGAAAACAGACAGAGGTTGTGTCACAGCCATGTCCCAGAGCATCTGTGAATACGGTGGGTAGGGAAGTCATCCTAATCGGCGGAGCTCTAAGTTTGCACCTAGTCACCCACTTTAGTTGGAGAGAAGTGGTCCAATATGAGAATACATATAGATTCCCACTTAGGGACTATAAAAGAAAAGAATTAGAAGATTATAGATAACAAGTAAAGTCATTTGGATGAACATATGGGGTGGCCACGAAAAGTGAAAATTTTTTTTTATCACATGTTAATACCTGCCAGAGTGAATCTACCACTAAGGAAGCACCCAATGATAATATAAATCAGCTGCCATAAGCCAGCCTTCATCATTGGTCTAAACTGGAATGATGGGCACAAAAATATAGTACCGTAATAGCAGACACAGAGGCTATTATATGCCCAACAGTATAAATTCTCCTTAAGGGCTTCTAGCTACTTCTGCCTGTAAATGTGCATTACATCAGCAACAGAGACCAATATAGCACCCCAAATATGGCACAATTCCTCAAGGACACTAACTAGCCAATGGGATGGCAATTCAAATACATCAACCCCCTTCAGTCCTGGAAGGACCGGCAGTTAATCCTCAAAAGAATAGATACCTATTCCAGATGAGAGTTATACTTTTCTTCTCACAGAACTTCATCTAGTCCCTAGAGGGACTTATCAAAATTCACACAGCATAACATGTGACCAGGGGACCCACTTCCAAGTGAAAAAGATACAGAAGTGGATCCACAATCATAGGATCCACTGCTTAGAACACATAGAGCATCACCCAGAATCACCTAGCTTTATAGAATGCTGGAACAGTCTCCTAAAGGTACAGCTGAAACACCAGCTTAATAACAACAATGTGAAAAGATTGGGAGTTGCCTTTCAGAATGTATTAAGTCAGAGATCTTGGCATGTTATAGATAACATGTTTTTAGTAGAATAATGCATGATTTCAGATGTATTATAACCACTGATGAAAACAAGAGTAGCCGTTCTTATCATCACTTCCATTACTTTATTGGGGGATTTGTGCTTCCCATCCCGATTGTTCTGGGTTTTGCAGGATTAGAGGTTTTATCCCCCAAAGGACTGAACTCTTCCCAAAGCACATAGCAAAGATCTTATTGAACAACAAGTTCGGCAGTCAATATGGCACTTCAGATTTCTTTTATCCAAGGACCAGCAGGTAATATGAGATAGCATCATAATTTCTTAGGTAATTACATTGATTGGCAGAAAGAGATGGGGCTGCTTATACACAAGGACAGAAAAGAAAAAGTGTGCAACCCAGATTATTTATTTGTGTGCATTTTGGCACTTCTATGTCCAGTTGAAACTGTAAACCAACACATATAGCAGCCTCAGATTGAGAAGAAGGTGATTTCCAATGGTTTAGACACAAGCTGAAGGCCTGGGACACATGAGAGGTAAGTCAACTATACCTGCCAAGGTAATAGCTAAACATAAGAGGAACTTAGAACATCAGTGGAGAAGGCAGAGGGATAAAGGCCGTTAGAGGAGTAAGACTGGATGGCAATGACAGAGACTGTAGTTTGTCCCATCAGTATTCCTCTTCTAAGTTTCTCCTCACCAAAAGTGGCACATGGGAAGGAAGCACAAAGAAGTTACTCCTCAAATGCTTGCGGAGAGCTTCAGAGACTTCCCAGGAGTGATTTCCAGACAATGACTGAGCATGACAGGCGTGCTGAGGGAGACTTTTCCTGGTATGTGCAGGGCTCCTCTGATGCGCAGTTTTATCCTGAAGAGTCTCTTACAGCCTTAGAGCTGCACTTCAGTGTAAGATCCAACGACACAATCTTCTTTCCTTCTCTCTCTCCTTTACTCAGGGTCATATTCTGATGACTCCTCCAGCCTTTCTCATTTCTCTCCTATTTTTTCCCCTCACAGGTATTCCCCTTAAATTCCTTCCACATCTAAGTTCATTGAGGCATTGAATTCTTAGAGGACCAAACCAAACATGATTTTATAGCCTTTGTATGATAATCCCGGAATGTGTTTTTGTGCTTTTAATAAATCCACTGATTTTTTTCTTTAACTATTTTGTATACTAAACATTGTTGATGTTTATAAGTTGAGTGTTTGTAAGTTAAATACTCTGGATCCTGATACTTCCCTCTGGAGAATGCTGAATTTTAGTCAGCAAGCTGTGAACTAACTGATGGATTCCTTGGAATTTATGAAGATGTGGTATTATTTTATGCACACAAAAGTCAAGTTTGGTTTCACCCTTAATATTGGGGAGAATATTTTAGTCCTGAGAAATAATCTTAAAGTGTGTCTTTTTTGGAGTGTCAGTGGGTCTTTCTAATTTGGCAGAGTTTGAATCCCAAACTCTATCACCCTTGTGGTGAGAAGTGGCTAAAATCTCTCTTCATCTCTGTCAATGTTACAGCAGTAGTTTCCTAAGGGGCTTCTTGGAGTCTTTAGTGCACAAGCAGAAAAGTTCTAAGGTTAGCAAAGAGTTTGAGCAGATTTTATATGCAGATTCTGGGACTCTTCCTATAAGATTTTCTTCCTTTTTTCTAGGGTTTTTCATCATTTTGGTCCCAAGACTCTATGCTCCAAATAATTAGGTCAGTGAAAGTGTGGCTTTCTACTTAAACTTTATCAGCTGGTATTGGTGAGAGTACTTGGGTAAAATCTTTCCCATTGTATTGTCCTCATTTCAAGCATCAGATTCTCTCCAGTTTCTGCCTGATTTTGATTGCTCTCTAGTGTTTTCATTTCTTTTTTGTATCATTTTTAGAGTTAAATATTGTTATTTGTGAGAGGCTTAGTTCAATAACAGAAATTCTACAATCATTGGAAGCCAGAACTTCCAATCAGCTTTTTAACACCATAGTCCTAGTGCCATATTATTTATTTATTTAGTCATTATCTTATAGAATAGAGTTGCTTGACACATAGAAGTACTAAATAAATATTTGTTGAACTAGTAAATATTTTTGGATATTCAAAGATCATGAAAAAATTCTTTTAAAAACTTCAAACATGGAACAGAGATCAAAACAAAGACAGAAAGAGTGAGCAAGAACAACATGGGACCCCAAGAGATAAGGAGAGCTATTGTATCTATGAAATGAAAAAAGCTATGAACAGGGAACAGCAGATAACAATAAGATAATAAAAAGGGACTCTTGAAAATTTAAAATAGTATAGATAAAGCTATTTTATCATCTTTGTTGAAAATAAACTAGAGGACATATTCTAAAAAGAGAATAAAAGGAGGATTTTTAAAATAAGAAATAAAGATGAATCATTTAAATGGTCAATTCAGGATGTCCAACAGCTCACTAAGTGGCAAATAAAGAATAAATGTAAAGTAAAATTAGGACAGAGAATATGGGAAGAAATGATGAAAAGTAAAAGTAAAAGAATACTGCCTCATACTAAATGACATAGACTCTAAACTTAGTGAACTAACTGATGCTTAGAATAATAAATGGGGAGAAAATAGACATAAACTAAGAAAAATCATGTAATTCTTTAGAATACAAAGATTAAAGTACTCTTACATCTTCTAGAGAGAAAAAATAGGTCACATACAAGACACCACTAGTCCGAATAGCAATGGATGTCTCACAAGTCAAAGTGAAAGCTAGAATATAATAGATTGTTTCAAAAACCTGAGTGGAATTATTTCCAACTTAGAATTCTATTCTTGTCAATCAATCAAGTATAAAGATAGAGTAAAGCTAATTACAGACATATGATGACTCAAAAATTCTTATTTTTTAACTTTTTCTTTATCAGGAATCAATTGAACAGCGTGGAACATAAAATGAGGATATAAAATTTGGCAGAAATTTTAAGACCTGGAGAACTAATCATGGGTAATAAAAATAGTCACATGAAAAAAAATGAAACAATCATTAACTCCAGGAAAAAATTAAGAAGTGCATAAAAAGGACTCAAGGGTAGGAAAAATATATTGGGGAAGAGAGGAGAGCCAAGTTATCACCTACCAACATGGAAAATCAAAAGATAATGCCTAAAACACTTTTGCTGAAGGATAACAATATAAACATTTTTTAAAATGTTTGTAAATAAAAGAGAAATAGCCATACGAGTTGAGGAGAGGTGATGCTGGTAAGCAGTATTTTGGATAAAGTAGAAAAGAGAAAGATAATGCTATTTTCACATTATGTGTTCTTTAGCAGTATTTGATTTTAAAAGTATTACTTTGATAATTTTTCATTTTCAGATAAATGTCAGAAAATTTTTAACAGTTAAAGAAAAGAATAAATACCAAGGATTTAAATATGGGAAGAACAGTTTGAAAAGCAGTGAAGATACAAGCTTGGTAAGAGCTGCGGATTTTTACTGAGAAATAGCGCATCATGTTGTTGCATGAGCTAGAGAGGGTTTCCTTGCTACGATGAACTTCATCCTGTAATGTTGGGACTACTAGTAACCATTTCTGATCAAGGAAGTTGTTGAGTGAATTTAATTGGGCATCACTGTGAAAAGAGAATGAACTGCGAGCAATTAGGTATAAGGTCATGAATGTAAGGGTGATATTTGGGTTTAGAAAAGAAGAAACAGGTCTCAGAAAGCCTGAAGGAATAGCCATCAGGTGGATTTGGACAATTGGTTGATGACTGAGTCTAAAGAAAGCGTGAGCCAGAGAAGATTCAGACATCTAAGTCTGAAACGAAAATACATACACACATGCATGTACCATATATACATGTTTAGCTTTGCATTTTCAGAGTTTGAGGAATGGTGACAGGGAAACATTTAAAGAAGCATTTTTTGAACAGCGATGCATGTACTTAATAAAGTAATGAGCTAATTTTATTATAACAACTTCATTGGACATTATAATTTAAAATAACAAAAAATAAGTAGCTAATGGACTCAGTTTTCACTACTGCTAATTTTCCCTGTTTTTATATATACCGATGTAAAATCTTTATTGTTTTCTTATTGAAAACATGGAGAAGAGTTTTGCACAAATATAAAAGTATTCCCTTGAAAAAAAAGAGCATCCTAAAAAGTTATTTCATTGCTAAGAAAATAGTTTATCTTTGAACCAGTAGAAAATGAGCTAAATTCAGTCACTAAGAGAATTTGTACACACGAGATCTGAAATGGAGCAACTACTGCTCCATAACTGTGGTAGGGACATCAAGCCCTATCTTGGCAGATAAACAGGGTGCTATCAAAGCACAGAAAAGATGCATTTTTTTTCTTTTATAAAAATGAGATAAGAGAGTGTCTGGTTGTTTAGGAGCACAGTGTAACCAGATATGCCTTTTTAAAAAATTTAGACAGGTTAGCCTACTGAAATTCCAAGTGGGTGCTCTAAAAGAAAGCAGCAGAGCATGGAGTTAGGCAACTCTAGTTGTTTGTCTTAAAGTGAAGGCACATCTGATCCAGCCGGCATGGCTCAGGAGTTGAGGATTGGACTATGATCCAGAAGATCTCAGTTCGATTCCCAGTCAGGTCACATGCCCAGGTCGAGGGTTAGATCCTCAGTAGGGGACATGCAGGAGGCAGTCAATCAATGACTCTCATCATTGCTGTTTCTTTCTCTCTCTCTCTCTGAAATCAATAAAGACATATTAAACAAAACAAAGTGAAGGTACATCTGAAAAGTGAACAATGCATGACAGCAAATAAAAGTATGAAAAAGATGTAAAGCAAATTGAAAATGGATTTTTCAATACTTGCCTGAGAGAACAGTGAGGATGGAAATACCATGTGGCATTGAAGTCAGACTTGCTAAATGGCCAGGATAAAATTATCCTGCATTCCTGTGCTACTTGAAGATATGCAATGATTTTCAGAAATAAAACAACAACAACAAAAAACAATAGCTGTGCAAGAGACCTCAATACTATTAGGAGGTTGTACGCAAACAAACGAAAAATAATTTTGGGGAAAAAAAAGAGAAGCCTATAAACAAAATATAAAGAAATATTTTCCTTTGGCTGCTAAAGCAATTCACAGAGTAGTCATTCCACTATCTTCATTAAATGACTGCTGTCTGCTGAGTCCTACATCATTTTAAGGGCACGATCATTTCTGAGATTGATGTTCACAATGACATTTCTGGTGATGTTTTCATATGTGAGTACATGGAGTTCAAAGAGGTCTTATGTTAAGGAATTAAACTTGTATCTGTCTTTTTTGTGTGTGTGTAGAATTTCCTGTTGGACATATATCTGGAATTCAATAAAATATTGTTTGACATTTTCCAAATTACAAATGAGACAATATATAAAAAAGGAAAGACTAGTAAAGTGAAAGGTTAAGGTCGGTGGTGGGCGGGCAGACTAAATAGCCATCTCCGATGGTGAATAAAGAAAAACTGAATTTATTTAAGGAAAGGAAATGGGGGTTTAGGGTATCCAAAGGGAAAGGCTACACAGCACTGAGCCAAAGGGCATTGGGTCTATGGTGGCAGCAAAAATGTGCTTAGGATGGTGAAACAAGGAAGGTGCATAAAAAAAGTAACAGGAGAGCTGGGGCTGGGCTGCTTTGGCTCACTGAGAAGTCAGAGAACAGGGTGCCTTGGAGACAGGTTCAGGGGGTAAGCCCGGACCAGCTGCCACTGCTCATTGCTCCCCTGTTTGCAAGTCTCGTGGGGTCCCCTAGGAGGGGAGAAGGGGGAAAGAGATGGCACTGCCTTGCTCCCCTACTGGGAAGCGAGCACTGGTTCCTTTGCCCTGAACGTATATATCTCTTTCAGGTGGAAATCTTAGGGGAGGTCTCAGGGGAGGGTCTCAATAGAGTATTCATCAGCTTTCCAGGTGTGCTCTTTCAGGGCAGGGGGTCATTAGTCAGTGTATCTGGTCCTGAGGCAGCCACTACGACACTGGTCTGGTTTTGCTGCTTTTCTGGGCCTGGAATTAAAATACAATTGAGGCCTAGATGTTATCTTTAGGGTGGGAGTGCCCAGGGGGTATATGCTAGGGGAGGGGAGGTTACCTTGGGGACAAGGTTCTTGTTTTCCCACTTTTGCCCCTTGCTAGGCATCTGGGGCTTCCTGCCCTGGTGAGTCTCTGTACTTGGCCCATCTTCCTTGCTCTACTCATGTCTGTCTAACATGAAGTAATAAACATAAATTTCTAGAAAAAAAGAAGCACATATATATTTCTTTTATGTTGACTTTATTATCTGCAACAGAACTATTTATCTAACTGTTAATACCCAAGGCAATAAATAATGCTTCGGAAAATATTTAAAAATTACAAAGCACTATTCAACTAGAAGGTGTTAATAATCATAAGCTAATTTTCAAAATCAAGTTATTTATGGATCTACCAACCTAAAAATAACTTGATTTTGAAAATTAGCTTATGATTTTTTGTACTAACCATTCTATTCACTTTAACTGCTATGATATAGAAGGAGAGCTATTGGGCCTATTTTGAAGGGGTCTTTTCTACAGGTCATCACACAAAAGAGTAATCAGTGCCAAGGAGGTTTATAAGAAAGAATCAAGTTATCATTTGAAGTAACCTAGTTCTTTTGTTGAGCTGCATATACTTAAAGCAACTGTCAGTTACAATGCTGGTTTTCAGAACAAGTAGACCCAAATCTGAAGCAAATCATGCAATATAAAAGACAAGGAAGCAAGAAGTCTGAATTAACACTTCATTTACTGTCAGGAGTATGAGAGATCAGAGTCAAGAGGGCCAAAGGAAATCATTCAAGCTTTAGTTTGTTGATTCTCAATACCATTGAACCCTTTGGCAATACAAGACTAAGGCTTGTAAGTATAAAAAGAAGCCACTGAAGGATTTAAGGCAAGGAAGGGTGACTTATAGGGTGATTTGCAAAGAAACTCACTCTTGCTGCTTTGAGGAATATTGATTGGAAGGGAGAGCATATGGAAGGGTGAAAAAGATGCCATCTGATGAAATGGATAAGGGTCCTCCACTCCAATGGCTGTTCCTTCTCATTCACCTTTCCTGGTACCTCCGTCTTTTTTCCCCTTAATTTCAGAAGCTTTCATAGTTTAGCCCTTCCCCTTCTTATCTACGTCTTTTGATGGCCTCAGTAAACCCCAAGGCTTTATCAAATATTTTCTACTAATTCCCAAATGTGTACCTCTAACTCAGACCTTTCATCCACACAAAGTTTAGCCTCATATATCCAAATGCCTACTTAATATTTTTACTTAGAGATCTAACAGATGCTTCATATCCAAATGTTTAAAAGCCAACTTCTGAATTCTTTTTCACATATGTTCTACTTACATCTCAAAAGATGGTAATTCTATGTGTTCAGTTGCTCAGGTGAAACCATGGGGTCATTTTTTTGTCAACACATATTGAGTCTATTTAAAAATCTTGTTGGCTCTACTTTCAAATAGACCCTAAATCCTAGCATTTCTCCTAACACTCACTGTTAATACCCTAGTCCGAGCCACTATCTTCACCTGGATTATTGCAACAGTTTCCTAATATGTCCCTGCTTTAGTGCCCTATATCCTATTCTCCGCCTAGCAACCAGAGTAGAGTTTTAAAAATAGCTCACATTATGTCACTATTCTGCTCTAAACCCCACAATAGCCTTCATTTCACTCCAAGTAAAACTAGAAGTACTTTCAGTGGCTCACAAGATCATCTTAGGCACTCTATCCTTCCTAAACTTAGAATATTTAAACAGCAAACATTGAATATCTCACAGTTCCAGCTTGTCAGGGGTCTGGAGGCAGCTTAGCTTAGACATTCTGGTTGAAAGTCTCTCCTGGGGTTGTTCAGTTGTCATCCCTGGTTGCAGTCTCATCTGAAAAGCCAACCAAGGAAGGATTTATTTTCAAGATTACACGTCTTTTTTTTTTTTTTAAATATATCTTTATTGATTTCAGAGAGAGGAAGGGAAAAGGAAGAGAGAGAGATAGAAACAACAATAATGAGAGAGTCATTGATCGACTGCCTCCTGCTGTCCCCTACTGGGGATCCAGCCCACAACCTGGGCATGTGCTCTGACCGGGAATTGAACAGGGATCTCCTGGATCCTAGGTCAATGCTCAACCACTGAGCCACACCTGGCCAGGCCAAGATCACACCTGTCTTGATTGGGATGCCTCAATTCTTTGTGGACTGTTGGCCAAAGTCTTCAGTTCTTCCCCACATGGGTTTCCAATAAGTGTTCTAGTAAGATGACACCTGGTTTCCCAAGAACAATTGATCACAGAGAGAGGGGACATGTAATAGTTCCCAAGACAGGAGCTTTAGTATCTTTATAACCTACCCTTAGAAGTGGCATAATATCATTTCTGTTGTAATCTACTAGAAGCAAGTCCCTAAATCCAGCTGACATTGAAGCAGAGGAGAATTAAGCTGAATTTTCGCAGGAAGGAGTACCAAATTGGTCAGATGGCAGTCTTAAACTCAATGGACTCATTGTCATGTCCACTGGTGGAAGCATTCCTCATGCTGGAATTATAATTTCTAAGCCAGAAGAGCCTAAAGTAGTCAGCAAATAAGTTGTTACTAGTGGATTACTAGGGGTAACAATGAGAAGAATCAGTCCATTTCCACATTTTAACTCTAACGCTGTGAATTCTTGCTATGGACATAAGTCTTGGTAGACACTGGCTGCTTGATCAAAGGGACAAAATTGCCATAAGATTTTTTCATCATAAACTTGGTATTAGTCTTTCCCAATAAGCCAATCAGTAAATTGTATGAGGAAGTAGCTCAAATACCTTTAGCCCCTTATCCAGCTACACACATTAACTTATCTCTCAATGCTATCCTATCACCTCATGAAGATTGTTTGATAACCAGTGACTGAGAAAGGAATAAATCAGGTTTAGTTTGCATATGCTTTTATACAATGTGCCAAAACCATCCAAAAGTGGACAGCTACAGCATTACAGTCTTATTCTGAGTTGGCCCTGAAGCACAGGAGGAAAGGGGGAAATCCTCACTGGGAAAAACTTTGAGCAAAGCACCTGGTTGTTTATTATGCTGGGAAGGAGACATGGCCAGAGATATAAATCTACATTAAATTATGGGTTATGGTTAATAATCTTCCTGGAAAGTCAAGGACTTGGAAGAAGGTGTAGGAGAAAGACATGTGGGTAAACCCCTCAGAATACCTCATACTGCTGAATACCTAATCTGCTAACAGCAGAGATTATCACTGAATTTCTAATATGGCACCATTAACCTGATGGATCAGCCAGCTAACATCCAGCTACCAAATGTCAGGTTGATTAAAATGAATTGTTGTCATCCTGGAAGCTAAAACTTTCTTTTCCTACTAGAATAGACATGCTCTGGACAAGGTGTATGTATATATATATATGCATATATATATATATATATATATATATATATATACACACATACACACATATATATTATATATATAATATATATGTATAAAATTATAAAGTATAAATACAGTTACTGTTGTAGAGTTACATACATACATATATATAATCTATATATATATAAAGATTCCTAAATACTATATATACCCTGTACAGAATTCAATGGCCCAAAAGACTTTAGAGTCTCCTGATTCCTAGAAAGGGGTGGAAGTGATTTTTGGCAGCTGTGAGTATACTGGATATAGAATATTTCACATGTACTTCAGTCACTGTATTCACAGGATTGATTGGTTTGGTTTGAGCCTTATATTCTCCTGAGGTTAATTTCCAGCCAAAACTAAATAGGTGGTCACACTATATCTAGGGTCTACTGCACTTCTTTTTATTAAGTAAGATATTGTCGGTGTCATAATGTACTATAGCTGATCAGAGTCTTGTGTCTTCCTTCAAGACTTAACACAGAAATGGTATGGCAGTTACAAAGAATGAGTTAAGAGTTAACTCATTCATAATATGAATGTGTATTCAATCTCTTTTTGGTTGTCATTTGGTTCCTGGCTCATTACATTGATATTTACCAGCATAGGAAAGGAAGCATTGGCTCACTTAGTTACTCTGTAGCTCTCCTGGGACTGGTGATGTCAAGAACTGTGAGCTCAGCAAGGACATCCTTGGTTAATTCCCTGTTTGCTATGTTTTTTACATTCAGGGATTCTTCCCACAGCCTCAATTTCTTTGCACTTGGATCATAATAAAGTGTATTAATTGTTCATTTCCTTTGTTCATGTGTTCGCAAAATTTAGGATTCCAAGCACAGCTTTTCAACTTCTCTCATTAGCTGTATTTCTTCTGCATCCTTGCCTTGTCTAATACTCAGCATGATATGGTCTCCATGGATGGTTACCTTTCTGCCTTTTTTCCTTCCTCTGACTTAAGAAAGCCCAACACTTAGGCTGCCTGAAAGGGCCCTATGTTTGTTGCCATCAATGGATGACTGAAATTAGGCACTCTGAGGTCAAGATCTCATACACTTTTTAATTTGAGGCCTTTATGTCAATTTTTAAAGCCCACTTTTGCCAATATCTTGCTTGTGACACCATGTCAATGAGAGCCACAGATGACTGCATGGAGACTGAATATGATAAACATTCCAATGAACAAAAGTTATTTAAGCTTCATCCTTATATGAGCAATAATTTCAAATAGATAGTATTGCAATAAAGGATAAAAATAATATTGGCTTAGTGAATGAAATTCTAGTGTATCTAGAATATACGCAACATATATGCAATGAGTGCCTTCCAAGTACCAGGCAAAGTGCGAGAGGCAGGAGTAGAGGAGTGAGGGGGCAGTTAAGTCATGGATAATAGAGCCAGTCTCAACCTTCATGAACTTTAGTTTAGCTGGAAAGAAAAGAAGCAAATATGCAAAATACAGTGAGAAATGGTGATTATAAAATCTCAGCTTCCTGCCACCAGGAGCACATCTATAGCCACAACTTCCTGTCTCCCTTGAAAATAACAATCTCATATAAATATATCTCATGTTTTCAAGACATATAAAGATGAAGAATGTATTTGATATAACACTGAAGGAAGACTAGAATGGTATACTGAATTACGCATCAAGAGACTGTGTTCCACAAAAAGTTGTCTCTTTTAATCTCATTCAGCTTTGTTTATTTTTTGTTTTTAAAATTTTAAATTGGATCTTAATGTTTTGAAATTTCCTTCCTGATGAAATTTTGTGGCTATGGAAACATGAAGAAATGAATTAGTAATAAGCTGGATTCAGATATTATATTAGCTCTCTAGTGCTGCCATTTGCAAACTACCACAGTAATTTGGACTTTAAACAGTACAAATATATGATCTTACATTCCTATAAGTCCAACACAGGTCTCCTTGGGTTAAAATCAGGCTGTTAGGAGAGCTTCATTCTCTTCTGCAGGCTTTAGGGGAGAATCTGTGTCCTTGCCTTTCTCTTACAGGCCTCTCTCTGGTCCTTGCACAGAACTCCCTATATTTCAGAACCATTAATGAGATATCAAATTATTCTCAAGCTGCCAGCTCTCTGGGACCACAGCTGGGAAGGACTCATGTGATTAGACTGGGTCCACCCAGGTATTCCAAGACCATCTCCATATCTCAAAATCTTTAACCTTAATTATATCTGTGAAATGTCTTTTACCTATAAGATAAGGTATTTACAGTTTCTACGGATTAGAGTTTGGACATATTTGGGATCATTATGTCCCCTCATCAATATATTTTTAAAATTTTGGGATCAATTCATCAATGCATACAGAAAAATGGGGACATTTTAAACCAACTCATCCCAGAATGTGTAGCACCTGTGATAGGCTAATAATAGACTCCAAAATATGTCCACATCTTAAAGTCAATTCCAATTTGTACATATACTCCATGTGTCCCTGGCAATAGATTAGGACCACAGGGCTAGACATCTTTTCCTAAGAGGATTCTAATATCATAATGTCCAAATATAAACAAGTAGATATTAATACTTACTGATTTTTAGGTATTAGCAATATTAATTGTTTGAGTTGGGTTGGTTGTCTGTAATACTCTGTTTCAGAGAATTGACAAATCTACCTCTTCATTCTAACTGTTGAACTCCCTTTAGAACTCTAAGATATCTGGTCAATAAATCTGTGTCAGGAAAGGAGTACATTTAAATACTAAGGCCATATGACCACATGAAATATATCAAATTTCAGGGATACTAACCACTATAAGGGTGATATATCAAAGATTAGACATGAGGGAAGTGATAAAAAAATGTTGATCTATTCTCTTATAAACCTGAGTATAAGTTGGTGAGATGCAAGTAATTGGGAAGAAGTGATATTTCAGCCTCAAAAGCACTGACATTGCCCTGCCAGCATGGCTCAGTGGTTGAGCGTCGAGCCATGAATCAGTGGGCTCCATCACTGGTTGGGGGCATGCAGGAGTCAGCCGATCAATGACTCTCTCTCATCATTGATGTTTCTATTTCTCTCTGCCTCTCCCTTCCTCTCTCTAAAATCAATCTTAAAACACACTGACATACTTATGGTCTTATTAGTTAATAAATAGAAGGAAATCAATCTGATTCATTATAAATTATATAATCAAATAAAATCATATAGAGGGCAATACTTTATAAGAAAGGAATATTTGTTATTTTATGATGTCAGAGACTTTAATTGATTGTTACCTAACATCATCTAGTTTGAGTTTATTAATTTTCATTTAACTTTTGATGGAAGTGGGGGCATGCATACCTAAATTAGTCACTCTCTCATACTCCTCTAAACCTTGAGGTATGTAGTACTTTTCTATTTTTAAATAAAGTATTTAAACATGAATCTAAAAGTTAATTTATCTGTTACTAGACTTCAAATAAATCCAATCAGAAAATATTTACAGAAGCTGTACTACAAGGCAAAGAAGCTTACGTGATAGTTAATTTAAAAGAATAATTATATTATGTTTCACATTTAAAATACATAATAATGTATATATGGTACAAGTTTTATTATAATAAAATGCACTATGAAACTTTATAATCATCTTTATTCTACAAGATGAATGGAGAAAACATAGTGATAGTTGACCATGAAAAACAATTCGGTTGTACTTGAGGCATAGTTGTCTTTAATTCTGAGGATGAATGGATGCCATATAAGAGGTCAATTTGAGTAATAAAACCATGGATGAATGACCTGAATTTTCTTTGTTTCTGGATCCTAATGACTAGCAGGAGGAGGTAATCATGAGGCCCTGCTTTTTCACATAGAATGCAAAGAAAGCAGAAGAGCAAATTTCTTTCATCTTCTTTCCCTCACCTAGACCCACTTTTTAGTATTGTTCCACATCTTGTGTATATTTTGGGCAGGAACAAAATGTCAATGTGAAATGAAATGTACCTTTCCATGAAGCTGATTCCTAGCACACTCTAGGACAGCTGATTTCTGTCCTTTTTTGAAGAAAGACTTTTAAAATTACAAAATATACTTTCAGAAGAATTAAAAATGCAGTTTTAAGCTTCCTAATTATTTTTTAGAATTATTGGAAAGGAATATTGCCTAGTCCTATTTCAAGTAAAATATATGTTAACACCTTTGGAATTTAGCTTCCCATTGTTATTTTTAAAGACAGTTTGAAAGAATCTTTAAGCAGAAAATAGATGTATTATTTAGTAATGACAAAAATACTTTATTAGGAAAAGTGCTCTGACGTGACAAATTGCAAAAGCTAAAAAGACTTTAGCAAACAAAAGAGACGTGAAAAAGAAAAGTTAAATGACATATTTATAATTAAGAAATGTATTTTAGAAAACTATTCACAATTTCAACTGACTTGATATTTTAGAACTGAAGCTTTTAACATTTCAGTAAAAAGCAATTTGTAATCTAAAAATATAATTTTTCTTATTGCATATATTCAAATTTCTAACTCTTGACTTTCCATTAAATATATTTATAGCTATTTATATTTATATACTTATATAAATATATATATAAAATTTTCCCCTGATTTCTTTTGCTACTCCAGTACAGTACTTTAGTATGGTACATATAAATCATGTTACTCTATATACTAAAATATGTCAGTGATTCTGCATCGCTTAATGGAGAGATTTTTTACACTAACTGTATTCAAACTATGGAGGTGGGACACGTGTAGTTTAGTTCTACACTGGTGCTGGTCCTCTGTCCCTGGAATCATCCCCCACACTTCTGCTCTGCTGGCTTCCACATTCGTCCCCACTGCACTGCATGGAAAGCATTTCCTAGGCTCCAAAGTCTGAAGCCGTCAGGCAATGTTTAGTCTGTGGGATGCACCTGCAGGATCTCCTGGTATGGGTAGATTCTATTTCAAAGACTATATCATTTTTTTTAGTTTCAGGTCCCACAGAACAGGTTTATCTGGTTGTAAATTCTCCTTACAGTGTTGGCAACTTGGTACCAGTAATGCCACCTTCTTTCCTTCCCTTTCCTGAACCTTTGCCCAAGAGGAGGTCATAACTTCAAGGTGCCCCACCATCTCCTCTCTGACACTCAGATTTTCATCCCCTGTGCAAAAAATCCCTTCACCCTGTTCGCTCTGTTATAAATACATGTATGAAATTTGCCTTTCCCGGTCAGCCTTTGCCCGATCCAAGATTCTCACATGTTCTGTAACTAGAACTGCTCCTTGCTTATACATTGAAATGCTGGATTTCTAAGAACTCCTTTGGATGAAAAGGGAGTTCTGAATTCACATAAAAGGTCTGAAGCTCTCAGTCCAGGTGCAAACTCCAAATTCCTGGAGAACTCTCTATCCATAGCCTGAGTTGTCATCTTTATTATTCCTAGTTTCTGACCAGAGTGAACTCCAGCAACTCTAGCCACATACTTCCCCACAACCATATCTTCGCCTGTCCCATGGTCTCTTACTGAACACCGTTCCTTCCTAACTGTACACATTGAAATCCCACTCAGAGTTCATGGCCCTTAACAAATACAGGAGGTTCTCATTATTTGTGGATTTCATATTTACAAATTTGCCTATCCACTGAAATTTATTTGCAAGCTCAAAATAAATGCTCACGACTGTTGCTTAGCAACCTCTCTGGATGCTCCCTGGGTGAAATTTGAAATTGGCCTCCATAGATAGAGGGTAAGGAGAGATCGAATTTGAAAAGACAGACCACTTCAGATTGGTAGGTGGCAGGTTTAATAAGCAAGGGAACTTAGGAGGCTAGTATTGGGCAGCCATGAGTAGATTTCCACACTTTCCCACAAAACCTTACAAGTTTATAAAGAGGCCCTCATTGAGCTCAAGGTGCCTTAACTGGGGGCCTTAGCTGGGTCCAGTCCCAGTATAGATGGTCTCATCACAACATTATTATCTCAAGGCTGTGTCTTTGGGCTAGCTCAGGGGGAAGAAAGTAGAGCACACATTCCAAGGGCAGCCTTTGGGTCCAGCTCAAGGGTCAAATCAGCAGTCATGCCTTTTTTTTTTTTTCTTTTAAATATATCTTTATTGATTTCAGAGAGAGGAAGGGAGAGGGAGGGAGAGATAGAAACATCTGCCTCCTGCACTATCCTACCCCCACTTCGGATGGAGCCTGCAACCTGCCAGTGCCCTGAATGGGAATCGAACCTCGATCTCCAGGATCCTAGGTTGATGCTCAACCGCTGAGCCACTCCAGCAGGGCAGTCATGTCTTCTTGACAATGGCATTTTCACAGTCATTTACAGATAATGGAATGGAAGAATGGCAAAAGATTTCCCACTGAGTCTTCCAAGAGGAAGGTGGTGTTCTGCCTTCTCGTTTCAACTCTCCTCCTGTAAACAAATGTCCTTTCGCAGTCTATTTAGTACCATGTTTTTTCACATTCTTCTTTCCTTTTTGTTGGTGATTTCAGTGTCTAAATGCTCCCCAAGTGTAGTGCTGAAGTGCTGTTTCGTGTTTCTAAGTGTAGGATGTGACTTATGTAGAAAATGTGTTAGATAAGCTTTGTTTAGACATAGGTTATATGTGGTTGGCCATGAGTTCAATGTTCATTAATCACAAAATATACTATATAAGGTGCCTTTAAACAGAAAACACAGAATACAAGGTTATGCATTGATCAATTGACAAGAATGTTGTCACCAGACATTTGGACTCAGTGTTCCCCTAGAAGCAATGGCTTAGTATTCGCAAATGTAATGTTCACAGTGACTTAAAGGACATAGCTAAATGTGAATAAAGAGATTCTACTGTACTCCCCTTTCTAGGAAGTTTCCTCTGAGATCTCTTTCTTCCAATTATCCCTGCTTTAATTTTTCAAAACCTTTTATCGGAAACTCCTTCCCCTCTTCTGACTAAGTCATGCTTAAATATTCAGGGTAAGCAATAGAAATGTCTTAGCAGAATTTTCAGAGATCAAATTCAAAGATGCAAAGCAAGTCAAGAATCATGGTTGCTAAGGTCAGTAAGTCAGAAAAGGAAGGATACGTAGTGTGTCAAACCATGGAGCCACGATGGAATGTTGAAAACCTATATTTGCAGCTATTGATAAGGAAAGCTCAGAGCAAACACCAAACAGGTGGATTTTAGAAAAAGCCTCTAATTGGTATTGCTGTGGGTGACCAGCTTTTACGTGCTCAACATAAGATAATATTGAGGAAGACTGGCTGTACTGAAAGTGCCATACATTGGGCAGACACCTGTCATCATTTTGTGTCTTCTATTGTGATTCTTTATGTCCACATGATATCCTCCTATATACTAGACTATAAGCTCAGCATCTGAGTATGGTGCACTTATGTTAATGTCTAACAATTTCCAACACATAATCACTACAGCTATTTCTTGAATAAGTAATGTGAGAATAAATTCTATTTTATACTCCATTAATGTTAAAACTGCAATTTTTACTAGTTAACAATCTGGTTCTCAGGGATAACATTTTATTGCTTAAGTTTCAGTTACATGGCTCTTGATATTTTTCTTTTAATTTTTGAGAAACTAGACAAACTCGTTGTGTAATTTAATATAAATCAAGTGTAATACCATTAGTATGGTTATCCAATAACTTGTAGTTAGTGTGTTATCAGTGTTCACATTATTTTCCTGCAAAATGTTTAGTAAATATAAAGGTTATTAATCCAGTTATTTTTAGTAGATCATGTTTTTCATAGAAACTTGAGTTTAACGTTTATGAAATGGACTTCAACTAACTAATGTGTTTATAAAGAAATAATACCTTTCTGTTGGTCAGTGCCATCACTTTATCTATATGTATCACATTTTCTCAAAAGTATTTTTGGTTTTAAAGAATATAAAATAATAGGTATAGATTGAATTTTAGCCCAAAGGCAATCATTACTAAAAATGTTCTTAGTTATTGTGTATGTCTCATGTAATATAATGGTAAAGTATAATTAATCAAAGTCTACTTTTATAAATTTTGTAAAATTTTGTAAATTTTGTAAAACTTTGTAAATTTTTTCAAAAATTATATAAAATGTTTTCTAGATGTTTGGACCAATAAATAATATATTATCTCTAAGATGTATACTGAGAAAAAAAGATGACAAATTGATTTGAAAACAAAGAATTCTCATAGAGATATATAGCATTGATATAGTGAAAAAATTTATTATTCATTCTTTATTTTGAATAATTAATTCCTAATAAAAACCTGTTATATAACTCCATCTCCTCATTTTAGTTCTAATTTTATTGGTAGAAACTAAATGCTGAAAATTAACCGTCTTACAAATCTACATTTTTATATCTAGTTATCATTTTCTTGGTTTAAATGATAATGTTTCCCACAATAGAAAATCTATAAGCACTACTCAAAAAGTTTATTCTAGTATTCTTCTGGTTTCAAAAATTATGATTGGATCTTTTTTCAATTCCAACTTCAATGGGCCTTTTCCATAAAATTGCTGTCCATAATAGCATAGAAAGAAAGAGCTTGATCAAGATCTTTTCATGTTCATTCACTGAAAAGCCACATTGTGTCTTACTGCTACTTAAATTTGCTGAGGAATGAAATGGATTATAAGGTGATGATCTGGAGAAATGACAGAACTTGAAATAGTTCTTTCCCATTATAGAATAGCAGAACATGAATTTATTTGGCATTTCTACAAAGACAAACTATATGTAGTTTTACTTCTAGCATCCATATGTATTTCAGCAATTTTAACGATGTTCTATCCCATTATAAAATATTGTCAAATATTTTACTGAATCATAATCCTTAATTTTGGATATGGGTCAATATGGTCTGAAGAAAGGCTTATGTTCATTGCACAGCACAGATATTATTAAATAAATTGGAGTAGTACATCAAATAATTCTATTTTAGAGATCCAAAACGCATTTATAACAGATTCAACTATCATTGCTCCTAAGTCTCTCTCTCTCTCCCTCTGTCTGTCTGTCTGTCTGTCTCTCTCTCTCTCTCTCTCTCTCTCTCTCACACACACACACACACACACACACACACACACACACACACACACACTTGGGGTCATTGTTCTTAATCTCTCTTTAAAGATTCTAGTAAATAAGTAACTTTTTGTGGAATAGGGAGCTAACAATAACTTGCATGCCGTTTTCCCCACTTCCCACCCAAGAATTTAGAAATAAGAGGACCACAGCTGACTTTGAGGAGTGCACAACAAAATCTTCAACTCATAACAGAAGACTCAAACCATGGAACTATAACATCATTCTAACCCTAGACCAGTCAGTGATGTGTTAAAAGATCGGGAACCAGAAAGAAACAGTAGGTTCAGCACGATAAGATGTGATGGTGTAGATCAGGCACTGGCCATGTAGTACTAAGCTTGTGTGGACACAACAGACTGGATCAGAATGGACATCTGTGTCGAGGAACTAGAATATTTCATCAGGTTCTATCCTGGCCTTGATGTGTAGCCCACAGGTCAACCCATTTACCTTTGCTTTAATTCTGTGCTTATTATGACTAAACAAACTTCTGATCAGTAAAGCAGAGTCTCAGGCCTCTGGGAGCGGAAAAGGAGAAATGTGCTGAAGACAATGGATGTGACAGCTCATTGCCTGGAAAGCTGTAGTCTCCATTATAAATCAATGAAGACATAAGTAGGTGTTAATTCTACACTGGTATCAGATGAATAAAGTTATTATTGACTCTTCTCTCTAATAACCAAATTATTTCTAGCCATACTGATAAAAAGTTCTATTTTCCACCTACAAAGATAGAGGCCATAACTTAATCCTTGGTAAATTTAACATAACAATGCCATTCTTTGAGTCCTGCCAACTTCGATAAATTGTAGCATAACTACATGATTCTCTGTCAAACATTAATGACAAAAGTATTATCTAATAGTAAATTACAGATATTCTTTCTTAATGTATGCAAAATTTTCCAGTTCTTTTTCTTACATTAAAATGAGAAAATTGCTCTTAGTTTTAACCTTATGATTTTCTGTTATTAGATATTCTGACCTTCTAATTTGGCAATTTCTCATTATTTAAATTAGCCTCATTTTGTTTCTCTATTGAGTTCACTCAACTTGTTTCACAATGACCACATTATATCTTTTCCTTGCTCCTAAACTTCCCACCTCTCCTTATCTCTCCTTCTACTCAGTTTGTACCATTAAGATCATTTTATACTTGTGGGTGCCTGGGCCTTGTTTACTCTTAGCTGCCTTCTAGCCCTAATTCCACTTTGGTAGCAAAGAAATAACTTCTGAAGCCTGATTTCCCAGGCTCCCTTCTCACCTGGTTTGCCAGTGTGGGGGGGGAGTGAAAGAGCAGGAAGGAAGAAGCCTCAGCTCCCTTTCTCCTCGCCCGCCCTATGTTTTGGGGGCCTCTGGCAGCAGCAGCATGTCCCCGCTCCCACTGGGCAGGCAGCCTCTGCTTCCAGCTTCCCTGGTGTGACCTTCGCCTGGAATCAGGAACACCGCCTCCTCCCGTGACCTTCCCATACGGAGGTGATATTGAGGCCCTGCTGTGCCCAGTCGCTGTGTTATCTGAGAATCCCTACGTGGGTGCTCTGCTCTGTGTAACCAATTCCCTGCTTTGTGTTCTTTCTGTTGTAAACCCTTGAAGTGGCTTCTCTTTTCTTCACTAAACCCTGACCGATACAATACCTAAAGAAGTACAACCTGCTAAATTTGAGCCTCATTTTACTCCCATCTCCAAATCTACAAACGCGTTGAGTCTGAATGCATCTACTTCTCTCCCATTATAATAAATTGTTGACCTGCCAATGGCAGACTCCTCCACTTGTCCTTTGTATCCTATCTCCTCTGCTTTTGTCAATTATTTATTTCTTCATTGTTAACTTTTTAATTGTGTAAACAGTCCATAAATACAATCAGACTCTGCCAGAATCATTCTTCAAAAAGTACTCTCTTGGCTCTGAATTCCTATACAGTGTCTGCATCAATTTCTCTGCTTTCTTTCTTAGCAAATCTAACCAAAATATTGCCTAAATTGACTGTCCACTTCCTCGCCTTTTGTCAGTTTCACTCCACATGAAATCTGTTGTCAATTTGGATCAGCCTTTAAATGATGAAACCCAGCAAACTTTTTTCTGTCCTCATTTCAACTGTCTACACAGTAGCTTTTGACAAATAGCTAGTCTCTTATTCCTGAAAGCTTTGGTCTCTCCTAGAGTTAAAATTCCACACAACGCTGGGTTTCTTGTTTATTTCTTTGCTTACTGTTTTCACATATCTGTCTCATTTGCTGGCTGTGTCTCCTCAACTTAACCTCCAAGTTCAGGATTTTCTAAGAGTTTAGAGCAGGTTTCCTAAACCTTGCTGAACACATTCTCTTACTAGAGAATGAGGCTTTTTTTATGGCTTAAGAATCATCTCTATACGGAAGGTTCCAAACATGTTAACTTAGCTAAGCCCATTTTTCTGACATTCGTATCCAACTCCTATTTGAAATCTCTACTCGGATGTCTCAAAGCCAGCTTTTGTTTAACCTGTAGCAATTTAAATCTCCATTCCCCTAGTCTTACCCAGTCTTACCTATAGCATGAAATAAGATCAATACAAACCTAGTAGCCCTTGCCACAAAATTATAGGAGACATATTTAAGAGACTTCTAATTCCAATCCATTTGTACTATAGTAACATTTACTAAATGCATGGGATGTTCCATTTACCATGCTATGCTCATTACAAGCATTAATTGTCATAACCCACATATAAGGTATATACTATTATTTACTCCCTTTTTATGCATGAGGAAATTGCAGCAGAGAAAGCTTGGGTGATGTACTGAAGGAAATAGTAGCTGATGTAGCCAGGATTTCAGGACAGACTGTTCAGTTTCAGAGTTCCTGAACCACAGTTAATACGTTCATAGCACTTATTGTGGGCTAGGCACAGTTGTAAGTGCTTTAAATATGTTAAGTCATTGGTGAGGAGTACATTGGTATTATGCCTATTTTGTAGATTAGTATGGAGTCAGAATTTAATGCTGAAACTCTGGCTCCAGAGTCTGTGCTCTTAATGACCACGACATACTTCCTCTCAGTTGTCCTGTTGCTTCTATCTGCAAAACACGTGCTGTGTGTGTGTGTGTGTGTGTGTGTGTGTGTGTGTGTGTGTGTGTGTGTGTGTTTAATGGCTAGGGAACCAAAAACCGTGCTAAGGTTCTTAGGAAGGAAGAAATCAAAATATTTAAGTTTATTGGGGAGCTGAGACGGCAATCAGAGTATTCCAAGCTGGATGAGCTCAGGCTACAGAGTACAGGGGCATGTTTAGGGTTGTTATTAAGATGTTTGGGGCCAGCCGATTGAGAAATGTAGGCCTCAGAGGAGAAAAAGCCACCACTAACTCCTCCAGCAAGCTAGCTAACTGTTAGGCAGGATGCAAGCCGAATGTCTCTTTTAGTCCATTATGAAAGTATGATATCGATATTTATGTAGAAATACCCATAATTTGTAGCCTCATTTTATAAGAACCAGATTTGTTTAAGGAGGCATCTACATTTTTAAAATTAATTTCCAAGTGATCTAGAACTTAGACCTAGATCTCTGTTTTATATCAGGTGATCTTCTTATTACATCATGGAGACTTACCCCTGGTTCCTATTTAGGTTGTCATAGCAAGCCAACAAATAAGGCATTAGGTTTGAGAGCAACAGAGATACCTGAAAAAGCATTGCCAAGTGTCAAGAAACAAGGGAATTGATATCTGGTGATCATCTTACCAGAGAGGAATTTTAAAAGCTTAACTTCAGTACCAATAGATTTTGTGAAATACTCTTTCAAAATAAGTTTACATGATTTGGGGGAAAAAAGGAAGGAAGTTGTGACAGGTTTAACTGTGGTATTTTTGAAAATTCTATTTTTATGTCTATTTAGCTGATATATTTTAAATGAAGATACTGATGAGCTACCAAAGATACTCCTACAATTATAAAGATATGTAATATGTGGGAACAGCTCATTTATATATAACTTAAATTTATCATGAGAGATCAACAACAGAGAACTACAAATAGAACTATCAGTCATATGAGAACCTAATTACAAAACTAAGATTTAAACAGAAAACTTAAAAAGGATCTTTGTACATTGAACACATTTTGCAACCAGTTAAATTTTATCAAAAGATACATAAATTCTCAAAGCTTAATCTTTATATTGCCATATATTGTGAATGTTAAAAGAATAAAGTTCATGACACCAGAATTAGATGTAGAGGCCATGTGCAAAAAATAGGGGGATCGGAGCTACCATAGACTTGTGGAGTACAATTTAATGAATGCTCTTATTAGCATTAGCATTACCATACTTCCTGAAAAATAGCAAGGAGCATGCTGGTGCAGGACAGGAGTCATTTATCAAAAACTCTTGGCCCAAGACAGAGAAAGGCAAACACTATGGTATCATATATATGGAATCTAAAAAAAAAAATGATTTCACAGAAAAAGAGAATATAATGGTGTTTGTCAGGGGCTGGTGGGAGGAGGAAATGGGGAGATGTAGTCAAAATGTACAAACTTTAAATTATAAGTAAATAAGTCCTGAGGACCTAACGTACAGCATGGTGATTCTAGTTAATCATAAGGTATTATGTTCTTAACATTTCCTGAGAGTAAATCTTAAGTGCTTTTTACCAGGCACAGAAATAGAGTTAACTATGTGAGATAAGGGATGTGTTATTTATCTTGATATATATAGTCAATTATTCCTCAATAAAGCTGAGGAGGGGGGTGGATAAGATGATCTTAAAAACAAATTCTAGGGCCAGATGTTTTTCAGAAGTCACAACCTGTTGTACTTGAGAAATTTAATGTGGAGCATATTTCAAATGTTCCATAACCCTCTCCAGGGGGTTTGAGTAGCATCTTGTAGTCAATCACATTAACTTTTACACCAAGTGGGGAAAGAAGACTATGAGTAGTCTACTGTCAGATGAAGTCAGATTTTGCTGCAAAGTAAATTAAGGTCAGGTCAGGTCTGGTTTTGCCCTTGCAGAATATGTTAAGATAACTTGGTTTTCTGAGCTTTTGGATTTTAAAATTGTATTCATGTAAGGCTTTGTAGATTTATCCAGACCATTGTGGTGATTAAGTGTGACATCTAGTGGTGAATATGCTGATCTGCATACATGTAAAAATTTGTTGATGGTTGTAATCCCAGTAAAACTTAAATTTAAGCCATTAATCAAGTATTTTGTGTCTGGAGATATAAATATAGATTTTTTAAAAGTCATATATGAATTCTTATTCTGTCAATACAATATGATCAGTGTCATGAAAGAGGATAATGAAGTAAAGGGATAAGATTATTTCTACTAAGAAAATGCAAAGAAAATCGCTAGCAAGAAATCAACATTGATACAGATATGATATTGATAAGAAATAAAGTTAAATAGGCCAAGGAGAATGATTCATGCTTCATATATAGTATCATCCCAAATGCCAATGGTAAACATGTTTGCTTATTTCTATTTGTGAAATTCTGCTTAGCTAATTTGACAGCTCTTTATTATCAACCCTTAATAGAAAATAAAATTAAAACCATATATTATGTCCTATATCTACAAAAACTCAGATTTTTTTGAAATATAAAGCTATTGTTTAGAAAAATAATGATAGAATAGAAAGCAATATTTTAATATTTACTTGCAACCAATAATTTAAACTTTAAAATATGCTCAATAATCCAGGCATGAGGGTAAATGGGACTCAATAAAAGAGGCAGTCATATTATTACATCATAACAATTTATTATCAAGTCATTTCCTCTACTGATAAAGTACTATAAATTCTTATTTTGTAATTTGTCTTATAGCTGCACCCCTTTTTTCAATTTATGTGCTATCACTCTTATTGAAATTCATTTTACTCTCAATTATTTTGAAATTTTGTTATTATGTTTATACATTCTGGTCCATGTTTCCCAAAGTATAGTTTTATTTTCTATTTATACATGTAACATAAATATTCTTTTTTCTGTTTGATTGAGAATATCTCAGATCACCAGTCATGCAACTTTGGTTTCCTTAGTTATGTCTCTGTTTGGATCAACCCAGAATGACTCAGAGCTGTTGCAGTTCAATGGGTTCTTATTAAGACAGGAAAGAATTCAACATGCTCCATTTTCTAGTTAGTGGTCACTCTACCTATATGTGTATATACACACACACAGAGACACACCACAAACAAATGCAACTTTCATTTGATCAAAGAATATTCACACTAGAGTCTGATATTTTCTAGTCTGTGTTTTACTTTTAAATTTTTCTTTTTTTTGCTTTTATTTTTACTTGGTTGTTTAATGCTACTCATAGCTCCCTCTGTTGATTTCATGCTCCACTAACAGATCTTGATTTGGAAAATATTGCTGTGGAAGAAATATTAATTTTCCTGGAAAGATTATCATATGTACAAATGACATACTTGAATAATAGAACAAAACTATATGTGCCATATAGACAGTTGCTGATTGGGGCTCAAAATGGAGAGGTCAGAAAGGTTTTATTGGAGAAGATAAGTCTTGACTTGGCCTTAAGGATGGCTGAGGATTGGATGTAGAGGGAATGGAGCGAGCTCTTTTGAGTGAAGATTAGTTGGATTGAATTGGTAAGTGTAGGGCACCAAGAGCAGATCAGTCTAGATGAACATAAAGAAATCTAGCCAGACAGGATATTAATAATGATAACAACTATTTTTTACTGCTTTTTCAGTGATTGGGACTTTGAAACATATCATTATTATTATTTTTTGACATATATTATTATTTAATTTATCTTTACATCTATCCACCCTGTGTGGTAGGTATCTTTAATCTCATTTTATGTAAGATAGGAATAGAGATTTAGAAATTAAGTGACATGGCCTGGATCTCAGACCTAGAGACTGCTGTTTAAGACCAATTCTCTGAGACTAATACCTATAATCTTAACTACTAAAATAGAGGCAGATTAATTAGGAACAATGAGCTACTTTTTTAGAAGTATATCTGAAGTCCTTAGAAGAGTAGTTTAGGTTTTTATCTTATAGTCAACAAGGATTATTAATAGTGTTTGATTACAGAATGTAAAAATTATATTTAAAATATTAACTCATTAGAATGATGAACTAGAGAAGGGATTTTCAACCAGTGTGCTGCAAGAATTTTTAAAACATGCAATACCTATTTAGTCAGGGGCACTACTTATTTTCCCTTAGATTGTCAAGTTAAAAAATGACAACAGCCAACACAACAATAGTCATCCAGTGTGAGTGAAAGAATCAAAATTATACCAATTATACCTTCTTTTTTTTTAATACCAGATCAGCAAAACATATATTTTTTGGTGTGCTGCAGAATTTTAGTAATTAGTTTATATGTGCATAAGATGAAAAAGTTTGAAAAATTGCTGAACTAGAATATGACTCTAAGGTTTTTAAGGCATTATTAGATATTCTAAGGTTATGATGGTAAAAATTAGACTCTAGTTCCTAAAAAGCTATAGATGATCAAAGCACTATCAAGAGTCTTATCAAACCAGAGCTGGCTACAGGAAGAAAGGAAAATTACTAGACCTTCGAAGTCTTATTTTGGTTTAAAGGTAGATAGTAGTATCTGGGATTTGAAAGCTTAAATTTCCATTTCTCATTTTCTGACTTATATCCACACTATTAGAACCAAAACCAGAGAGATTCAAGCATACAGTGTTCCCTTCAAATTTGAAATAACAGCAAATTTCAAAGACAAAGGTATTAGTTTTTTAACTAGACATAATATTTGCCATATAGTCATCTTTTAATAAATATTTGAATGAACAAGTGAGTATTCACATTTTTACATTTAATTTCTAATAATTAATAAAAGTGAAAGAGAAAATTCACACTCCCACAAAATTCCAAATGTAAATAAGTTCGTTTAGTTAAAATACGTTAATCTATCTTACTCTAACTACAATATGCTTGTGGGTGTTTCTACAATATGCTTTTCACAAAATGTGAAATCAGTAAAACCATACGAATGGGGAGAAGCATGAATCTTAAACAAAAATTCCAAAGAGAAAAGCAGACTTTTCGTGACTTAATTCATGAGAAAAAAAGAAAAAGAAAAAAAAAAGAATGAACATACTCCAAAAACTGGAAAAATAAAAAGTCAATTGCATCTCACTCTATTTATTGACAGACCATTAAAATCTTATGAATCCTTTCCAATGGCCTTAAGGAAAAGATTCTTTAAAATATGGGCATTTCTATCTCTTGGCTTAAGGATCTTTGGAATTCTTGGAATTCTGGCTAAAAATGCTGCTTTGGTTATTAGTTTTCACTGCCTTTGCCAACAATGAATTCAAGATGACACTGAGATTTAGAATTTGATTGATTTTGATTTCCATTATGGAAACAGGACATTTTTTTTTCTGGTGATAGCAGGATATCAAGTTGAAAATGACTGATAATTTCTGAAAATTCAGGCCTAGGTCTCTTGCTCCTACTTCTGCCATATTCAAGTTAAATAGCTGTTATTTAAATTGAAACATTCCATTCATTTTACTAGCATGTTTCCCCTGCTTTTTTTTTTTTCTCCTATTGAAATTTTAATATAATTACGTCTCAAGAGCATAATGAAAGGTGCTTCTGAAGCTCTTTTTGAATGTCCTCTCTAGACTTTCAACAGCTTTCAAACTGATCTCCTTTCCAAATTCTTCTTCCATTCAAATCTGTTCTCAAAGTCATTATCATCTGTTATCTAGAGAGTAAGGATTTAGAAATGAGTCTTGAGGACTATGAGGTTAAAAGTCAGAAAGAGAAGAGAGGGAGCCAGGGCAGTGAGATCAGTAGAGATATAAAAGGAAACCAAGGATTGCTATGTAAACCAGGGAAGGGAGGCATTTCTTATAGCGTGTGATACCAAAAATGTCATGCATGTCAAATGGGCAAAGAGCATTAAGTTCATCAGAAAAGTGGGAATTGGAGCCAGACGGCAAAGAGATGAGAAATGTCTCTTCATTCCCACCATGCTCCCTTGGTACAGATCTTCTTACCCTTCTATGTTTTATTAAAATTATCTGTCTGCAAGTTTCTCTCCAAAATACTAGGACAGCTTTATGAAAAGTCCACCTGTTACTTTCTTTTCTATGCCTAGTGTGTGACATAATACATATGCATTTTAATTTCAGATTACTTCTTTTTTACTTTGCTCAGACACATACCCACTTTTCCCTGATAAATGGCCCTCACACCCAAGACACTGAATAGTGCTGTGCATGGTAGAGCAGGATGCAGGGCCTTCAGCACAGCTCAGAGGTCTCTTCCTCATTTCTTTATTCACTGGCCCGATATCTCCTTTCACCACTGAGGCCATGTGCCTCATTATAAGTTCAGTGAAATATGAAAGAATAATTTTATTACATCTGCCACTACTCATTAGTTTTTATTAAAAAAATATTTTATTTGTGGAACTGTCAAAACTATAAATTTAGCCAACATTTTAAAACCTTATTAACTTAAAAAAATATTTCCACCCAGCAATGAAGTAATACAATGTTATTCATCATTTCTGTAATTGAGATACATTTTAATTGGAAAAATGAAATATAAATTGGCTAAAATCATAATGAAGAAGGCAGTAAAATATTCTACTAAGTATCTATTTTGGAGTTGAAATAATAAAGCATAGTTATCCAAAGCCATGAGAAGGCTTTCTTCATAGAAGAAGTAAAGAAGGAAAGGAAATTAAATTTAGGCCAGATTGGGAGAGAAATAATTTTAGAGGCATGTAAAATGTGATACAGGCTTCAAGAGTTTTCCTTCTCAAATTGACTATCACAACTTAGAAAAAATTTTAAAATATTTTCCCTTTAGATACAAAGATTTTCTTCTTTTTCCTTCACAAATGAGCTTCTTCAAAAATCCTGATTAATAAGAGAGTTGCAATTTTATTAGCGTTTTGCCTTCTGTTTGTTTTTCATCTTGATGAAAAGCAGCATATGATTCACTCCCTGATCAGCTTCTCCTACATCCAATAATTGTGAGCATTGCGTCATTCCCTTGGCTCTTGGGTCTTGGGATCCTGAGGCTTTTGACTTCTCTGTCTTTCCCTTTAGGCAAAGTTTCTATGGAGCTATAGCTGGCCCCTTGTCTTTTATATTCTTGCCAACTGGAAGTCACATAGCTTGTATCTACCCTTCTCATTTTCTTTGGATAGACACCTTTTCATGTACCCTCTCATCCTACTTTATATTGACTTACAGCATCTTTTATTTTTGTTTTCCTAATAGCTTCCATTTTTGTTTTTATACATGGAAGTATATAACTGGACCCGCTATCATAAGTTTGAGACAGTTCATTCAAAAATTTCAATAAATCATCTGATGACTTCTTGAACATGGTTTTTATAATTCAACAAATCTTATGTCTTCTGAATGTGGCTTTTCTATCATTTCCTTGTATGTTCTATTACTTTGATTTCACTCCTTTTTTCACTTTTTAATATTTTTAAGAAAGAGCTATTTTTTTTTTTTTTTTTACCAGTATTCGAGTCTGTATGCATTCAATAATCTTGCTTGGATTCATGCCTTTTCCTGCCATGTTCTTATTAAATTCTAAAACACACAAGTTATATATTCATGTAAAAATCATGATCTTCCTTTCTCCAGTGGAAGATATATTAGAAATGCTTATCTCATAACATCATAAAAATCTCTAAAATTCTACAGTCTCTCAGTGGAAATGAGATAGCTAGTATACAGATGGATCTATGACCTAAAATCAATTTTTTTAGCTTAGAAAAATTTAAAATTTCATAAAATAAATATTTACCCATACTGTCAACTCTTAAAAATTACGTTAGGGAATAAAACTCTTTTTTGATTTCTTCAGTTCCATCTTCCAAGGTGACAACTGATAACTGTATGTCCTTCACCAGCTTCTCTTCTTACACAGACACTACAATACATATACCAGTATGCATATCTATTTTTACAGATCTCTCTCATGTGCATGTATGCGTATGCATGCTTTAGTACATATCAGTAACTTAAAATGAGTTTATTGAAAAGATGCATAACATCATGATACTTTAGATTGTTTCAAGTTTTTGCCAATACAATAGCTGCAATGAAATCCAGATATATATGTACATGTCTCTGTGGGTATGTGTATATATACTTACCTATATACATACCTGTACACATTTATTTTCATATTCTATTATTATGTGAGATACATTATTACAAGAGGAATTGTTGGACCATGGAATATGTATTTTTATATTTCTATTTTTTAATTTATAATATTTTCTGATTTTACAAGTAAATAAAAGTGTAACTTTGCTTTTCTTATATTTTTGTTTCCCAATTTATATTCTCCTTCTCAAAACTCTTAAAGAAAATAAAGAATTCTCACCAACTTTGTTCCCATATTGATTTATGCTAACTCCTTTCTCTTTTTTAGAAGAATTTTAATATCATGCAACACTTTATTGATTCTTGGGGCTATTGCCTTGGTATAGTCCCTGCATATTGAAATTCAGTCCTGGCTTCTTACCCTGTCTTACTGTTAATACGATATTGTCAGTGAAGAGCACACCTAACCTCAGTTTATCAATCTCTACCTTCCCTTCTTTTCCTGTTTGTCCTTTATTTTCATTCTCATCGATTTGCTCAAGAATGATTCTCATTCAGCTAAGAATTATAGAAATATACCAGTTTCTGTAGTTTCCTTCATATGTTTGTGCAGAGACCAGAATCACCAAGGCAGCCTGTGTCCGTGCTTGGTGAACCATTTAGTAAAGAAGGTATTTGGAAAATGAGAGTTATAATTAAACGTTTTACTTTACCTGCAGTGGCTTCGATTACACTGGGCCTTTAGCCAAATCACTTCCCTGGTCTTGGCTTTTGGCAATGAAAAGAGAGTAAGATCTATTGAACAGAAATGAAACTGTTGCTTTTCCTCAGCACCCTTAAAAATTCAGAGCTATAAACCACTCAAATGGAGCTTAATGTCCTGCTTAAAAAAAAAAAAAAAAGATAACTGCATGTGCAGCTGGATAAGATTCAAGTCAATATATATTGGTTTTTTATTTTTTACCAAACAGATATTATTTCCCGACAACTATGGATTTTATATCTTATAAACAAACAAACCAAAAGCATTCCTCATGGGTTCACATTGATGGATTTTAGCTCTAAGTCCACTTAGATTTATTTTCTAAGTCCACATTTTTATTCTCTCTGAGTTATTGTCTTTTTCTCTTAGTACACGCACCATTTGCCCAATCCTGATAGGTGGAAGTACCCTCTACTTGAGCAAGAATACAAATAAGTTTCTCTAATTCTTTTATAATGTGGTTTTACCTTGACGTCTGCACACCTGCCATTTGAAGCGCATGGCTCTCACTTTAATCAAGAACACAAACTGTTTGAGCACCAGATACTTATTGGAAGATTAAACTCTCTTATTTAATAATGCTGGGAGCCACCAGTTCAAGGCCAAGTTGGAGCCAAGTTTATTTTTGAGAAAGATAAACTAATGCCTGTCAAGCAATCATCTCTTTAATTTTCTAAGCTTTATATTTATGTTAATTACAAAGCTATAAGCCAAGACCATTCACTTGTATTACTCTAGGAACGACTTCCTTAAGTGGTAATTTAAATAGTGTAATATCAAGAGGCAGTCATGGAAGAAAAGGTCTGTGCATCATGTATCAAAACACTCTTGTTTCTCTCTGACCCAAGACACATTGCTTTACCTTGCGAAGACACACATTTCTAGGTGTCAAAATGAATGTCTTAGATGACATTATCGTTTGACTTTCCTAATATTCACCTTCTATAATTCTATAATGGTAGATATTAAAGAGGCTCTATTTAGACTAAAGCACCAGGGGGAAATTTGTCTTTTCTAAAGAATTGGTATGCTTCATTTAATCAGACGATGGATAGAAAATCACCCATTGTGCTTTCTTTTTCCTTGGCTGCTAAAAAATCTCAATCAAATTTTATGTTCAGTTACTATGGTTTTCTTATCATAGTTTCCTGACATAATGTCTACCATCTCTATAATTGGCTTAATTTGTATTTCTTAAAATTAGTTCTGCCTACAGCATATATATTTTACTCAAAGCCACCTCAAATCTTTTGGACCTTAGATGCATTATAAATATGTACAAACATATTTTCACTTTGATCACCCAGCTGCATTGTTTAATTAAAAAAAAATTTTTTTGGTTAAATGAAATTTTATTTTGCTTTAATATAAAAATTCTACATTTTTAATATAAAAATCTTGGATAATTCAAATAAGTACACAAAAGAAAATTTAAATTATCCATTGTTCTTTTATGAATTGTTTGGCTGTAAGAAACATAAACCTACTCGAACAAACTAAAGCCACAGGGACACTGTGGACAGGTACAGGGACTCGATAAAACCCACGGCCAGGAAGATTGAAGCAGCTTAAATGGGAAGAGTCAGTCACTGTAGGGATTTTTCCCCCTTTCTGTTTGTGAGCTTTATTTCCTTTCTTTGAACATTTTTCATGCCGCTTTAGTGAATATAGTACTTGTAAATGCGTGTAGTAGAAAATGACTGATCCAGTCTTAGTTTTACCATAGATTCCAGTTTCAAATTCCCACTGACGGAGGATTTGATTAGATTAGCCTGGGTCAGATATCTACTAGCAGGCACATCTAAAGCCAGCTCTTCTACAGCTTCCAACGTATGAACTAGTTTCCAAAGAAGAAGACATGGGAGGTCCAGCTTACTTTCCAAAAGGCAACTACAACTGCCAGCTCCTTACTATATGAAATACTGTTTTTTATATTTTTGAAATTTTATTTTTTTGCTAGGGTCGTTTTAGGACTGTAAATGATGTGTGTGGTCTGGATCCCATAATTTCCACTCAACTATAGAACGGACATTTTCTTTTCTTATTAAAAACTTTTCAAAAACATGTTTTAGACTCCGAGTTTTCTATTGCTGCATAACAAATTACCACAAACTTACCAGCTTAAAGCAACTCAAACTTACAAGCTGGTAGTTCCGTGGGTCGGAAGCCCTGGTGGACCTGATGGGTTTTCTGCTTAGGGTCTTGGGTCTGAAAGCCCAAGGTGTGCCTGGGCTGGGCTTCTCCCGAGGTGATGTGAGAAGCCTTCTGAGCTCATTTGGGTTGCTGATGGAACTGAGCCCCATTCAGGGCTGTGGTTCCCATTCCCAGTTGTTTTCAGCTGAGGGGCCTCTTTTCGGCCACCCCCATTTCTTCTTGACCTTCTCTATCAACAAAGCCAGGATGTGAATTCCTCTGTTCTTGGAATCTTTCTAACTTCCTCTACTACTGTAGTAGAAAGTAGAAAACCAATCTTAAAATGCTCATGTGATTAGATAAGGTTCACCTGGAAAATCCCTCTATTTTAAGGTCACTGGGTCATATAACACAACATAATTATGGGAGTGATATTTCATCATATCCAGTTTCCAGGATTAGGTGTGAAATCTTGAGGACCTACCACAAAAAAAACAAAAACAAAAACAAACAAACAAAAACCATATAAATAGATTTGTTACAGAATGCTAACCAATTGCTTCAAAACCATTTATTTACTACTCCTTTGGTTCCTAATGATTTATAATTACATAGTTGTAAACTATTAAGTTATATAAATATTAACAAAATAGGTGTTATTTCTGAGCTATTGTTTCAGTATAGTTTTCTGCTTGTTGACATAGTTTATATCTTTAATAAATGTACTTTCATAATATAATACCTCAAATTTTCCTCAAGATTTTTTTTTATTTTCCCAATTATCTTACCTATATATGCTTATATACCATGCTAGATATTTTTATGTATATTTTTTATTTTATAAAATAATCTTGACATTTGGTTGAAATTGTATTAAATTATCATATTTGGGCAAACTTGAAATACAATCTAGTAACAGAAGCAAGGTCCATACTTATCTTTCAACGTAATTGTAGAAAGCCAAACTATATTTCACATATTATATTCTCAAAAATATATTCAAAGGCTTATATCTATAAGTGGACACCAAACCCATAAGTTAAAAGAGAACTCTGTTCCAGGAAAGCTAAAATATTATGTAAGTTCTGTTTTTGGTTTAAAAACATTATTTCCTCAGTGTTAAAAGTAGTAACAGGATTATTTTAGGGAATGCAACTTTTGAAAATAGTATCACCTTTTATCAGGAAAAAATGCAAGAATTCTTAAAACAATGCTAATAATTGTTTTAATTCTAACTTAGAATTTTAACTGTAAGATCTTAGTCTATAATGAAGCTATAAAAGTTAAAGCATAGATATATGGCATTAAGATAGACAAATATAACAATAGAATAAAAAACAGAATCCAGAACTAGATATAAAGATGTATCAGAATTTAATAAAACACAAAAATCACTTCTGACCCATAAGAAAAATCTATATTTTTCAATAAACAGTTTTCAGAAGTCTGACTAAACATTTGAAATATTTAATGAAGCTGTGCCCCTATCTCAATTCTTGCTTCCCAATAAATCATAAGTCTATTTATTTATTTATTCAACACATGTTTTTGAGCAACATAACTACATTGAATCTACCTAGATAATCCAAGACAATCTCTCGTCTCAAGATTCCTGATCACAGCTGCAAAGTCCCTTTTGCAGCGTAAGGTAGCATATTCACAGGTTCTGGGGATTAGGATGTGGCCGTCTTTGGGTAACCACTGTTCTGCCCGTTACACTGCGACTGGCCAGAACTGGCGAGGCCATGAGGAAACCGAAGACGTTGATGCAATAGCCATCACGTTAAAATCCCATATGCTCTTTAACACAATAGTGAATCATACAACCTCCTAGAAGCAAATTGTATTTCTATAATCTAGAGAGTATTCAAAGCAGAAGCATAAGGGGGTTTAATACAGCACTACTGCACTAGCAAAAGCTTAGAATACTGTAATTAAATATTTGGTAACAAGGGATGGATTCATTACATTTTGATACATTCATATTATGGTTTTCTACATTTATATCAAAATATTAAGAGATATATTTATGTTCTAATATAGAAAAATGCTTAAGCCAACAGAATTGACTGCAAAAGGCAAGGAAAAGATCCTGTTTGTATAGTTTTCAAAGGTGCTATTTTTTTTCCAAGAGCAAAAATTACTTCTATTATGAAATCCAATTATAATGCAATGTTGCGTGTCTGTCATATTTCTTCACATTTGTAAGCAGGGGCACTGACAGCATTTTGTACAAGGATGTTTGTATAGTGAACAACCTGTGGAGTCAGAGATAGTCTCCCTCCAGAGCGGAGGGCAGATAAGAAAGAGAATGTCTCCCTCTGGTGCAACAACTTGGGTCAGTTTGCTTGCAGTCTTCTCATGAAGGACTGAGGTTTCCTAAACTCTAAATTCTCCATCTGTGACGCAAACTCCCTGCGTGTTTAGTATCCATCTGTGCTCACCTGCATCTCACCCCATGGGGCGAGGCTGAGGGTGAGAGGGACAAGCATGATGGGAACATAAAGCTCATCCCGCTGGCTGTGCCTTAAGTGAATAAGCCTTTTGCTTCTAACCCAAGTGTCCTGTGCCTTCTGCCAGAGCCCGTGAATCTGTGGCAGGCTAAGTTGTTAGCTTCCAAGTATGGAAAAATCCCTTCATGGTGCTTCACCCATGAATTACACAAACATTTAATTAAAGTAAGACAAAATTTTAATTTAAATAACACAAAAATTTAATTTATCAGTTAAAATGTAACATTTAGATGTACAAAGTTATTAAATACTCTGGATGATCCAATTGTCTATTAGGAGAAAGATAAACAAGGATTTAGCACCCAAGTTACTGCTGGTGTCCTAAAAGAGGTTCACTTGTAGCAATATCTGACAGTGTGGCGCAGGAAACAACATACCCATCGTTTAACACTATGCTGGAGAAAAGCTGTGTTGTACTAGAAGACCGTATACTAATATAGGATTTAAAGGATAATATAATAAACACAAGAATTTCATGTATTTATAGAAAAAAAGCAATTCAGATTATTTTGGGGTTCTAGCAACAGATTCTTAAAGTCTTAGCCTTGAGCTACTACACACACACACACACACACACACACACACACAGTAATTCTTTACAAATTACTCACAGAAACATCAAATAAAAAACAATCCTTTTGGTATTAACATAATTTTGTTGAATGAATTGCCTTCTCCCTGTATTTAAGATGCTTCCTGATTTAATGAGTAGTAATAACATCCAGGAGATGAGAGAATTAAAATTAAGTGGTCTCATTTACAATCAGTTTAATTCCTTCTCCGCATCCACAAGCCCTCAAGAGCGTGCTCAGGATGTTCTCCGCTCGGCTCAGCATGTAGCTGCTACCAGCCTGCGGGGAGGGGCCCGGCCTCCGCAGGGCGGGAGAGACTGAGGCACGCTGCTGTAAGGCTGGGCCCGGGCTCCTGCGAGGATCAGGGTTAAAGACTGTGTTTATGTTCTTGCAATGCAGGGGCACAGAGCTGCCTACAGTCACCTAGATCATTCCACTTGATTAATAGTCCTCTTTTCCCTTTTTCCCTCACTTTCTACCTTTCTTTGAGTCAGATCATCTCAATCCTTGGTCCAAAATCCTATACTCTAAGGAAGCCAAAGACTTATAAGGTCACAAATCACCATATGGTCCTATATGACCCGGCCACTCCCTTTGCTCTCTGCTTCCATTTTCCTAAAAAGCAGAGCCTGAGACAAGTGCTTAGAAGCAAAAGGTTTATTTGGGGAAGTCATTCCAGGCAAGCAAAGTGAGGAAATTAGAGACAGCAGAGTGGAGAGGAGAAACCTGCCTGAGGACTCATTGCTGAGTGGGTGATCTCTGTGGCACTGTAGCTCAGTGCCCAGGAGCCCTGAGGTCACAGGTCCTCTGTGCCTGGACACGATGGGGGACATTTTATTCACCAGCAGTCTCCCCCACTGCACATGAGCTGCGCCAGGGGTTTGCTCAGGAGCAAGCAGAGCAGAGAAGGTCCCACAGGCGTCCGTGCAGCACTGATGACAGTGATGACAAGCCCAGCTGCCTGCTGGAGCAGCAATGGCCAGAGCAAGGAGGGACGGCAGGGAAAAGGTGTGGTGTAGCACCCGCCCCCACCAGCACGCGTGGCCTCTCGGAGCTCCTCTTCTATCACTCTCCCGCACCGGCTGCCTCGAGGCATTTGTTTCAGGCATTCTTTTTGTGTGAGATGCTCTCTCCCCAGACTTCTTGGAGTCTTTGCTCAGACTGCATCTTCTTAAGGAAGCAGATACTTACCACTCTCATTAACATCACAACTTGCCCATGGAAGCTCCTTTAGGATCTTTGTTCGATTTACTCGCTGATTAACATATTTCAAGCAGTCATTGGATGGATTTCAGTCCTTTCCTTTCATAATATATTTTGATTCAGGTAAAAAGTAACCCTAATTACCCAGGTTTGAAAATGGAAATTAAGGGAGCAAAGGGCTTACCTCTTTTGCAGTAACTATTAGACACTAGGGCCCTTGCAGGAGGAGGGTTCAAGTGTTTGAGATGAGCAAAGGCTAATGCTTGAATTTAAAGCAATTTACACTTTTATGAACATTCTACAGGTGCCAAGTGCAAAGCCCTTGTAGTTCAGTTTTCTCCCTATTTAAACCATAGATCAGTATGTCCACTTGATGAATATTTAAGGTTAAAAGGGTGACCATATAACAACTAACTGGCAATAGTAAGGAAGCAGTATTATAAATTTTATGTTTGAGACTTTGTTTTAACTAATTTAGAAATCCATTTTTATTCAACTGCTAAATGGACAACCCAATATAAAGTTAGCTACTCTTTACTTGAGAAGACTTATTCCCATGACTTAGTTTTCTTGGATAAGCTTCACACTTTGGCTACATTGGCAACTACATTTTAAAACAGAGGCAGCAACATTTCTGAGGTGACAGCCAATATTAAAAATTTGTCAAATCAAATAATTAAGCACAATGAGAAAAAAGATCCAGAGATGTCAGAGCTTCTTCATGTTATTTCCCAAGCTAGAGCGGCGCTAACTGAAGTTTGGTCCACAGGCTGGTGACAGGTCCACCAACTGCTTGTCACTGGGTCACAACAAGATAAGCACAGAAATTAGAATGAGCATTTGGAAAGTCTTGTAGCAATTTGTCTTTGCAGTGACATCAAAGTACATAATCATTGTGTTACTGGAAAGGGGATCTGACCCTTGGCGGGTCTGCCTAGGGCCAGCCAGTAGTGTGTGGGTTCCTGGCTTCGTGCAGGAAAAATTTCACAACACAAATCCAGATGACTATGAGCGAATATTCATTAAAGCTGGGGACATAAAAAAAAGCAAAAAAAAGACTTAGAATAGAAGCAGCAACAGGACAGCCTAGGCTGGGCTGCCCTAGGTCTCTGGGAAGTCAGAGGAAAGGGGGCCTTAGGAACAGGTTTAGTGAACTAGCCTGAGACGAGCTGCCACTGCCCATTGCTCCCCAGGTTGTAAGTCTTGTGGGGTCCTTTAGGGTTTAGGAGATGCCTGCCCCTGGGGGAAGAAGTGGGGGGGCAGGGGGGAATGGAATGGTAGGGGTGAGGGTGCTCCCCAGAGGGACTGTACACGCTGGGTCCTTTGTCTTGAGGCTCTTATTTCTCTCCTGTAGGCCTGGGAACCTTAGGGGAGGTCCCAGGGGAGGGTTTTAGCAGAATATTCGTCAGTGTTCTAGGTGTGATCCTCCAAGACTGTGGTCTCCACCGACTGATCAGTGTCAGAGCAGGGGGTTGCTAGTCATTGCAGCTGATCGTGGCGTCACCCACTGGTTTTGCTGCTTTTCTGGGTCTGGAGCTGAAATGCAACTGAGGCCTAGATGTTAGTTCTAGGGAGGCGACCTTCTGTACCTGCTGCAAATTGCTCTGTCAGTTTGTTCAGTTCTCTGGGTCAGTTTCCCTGTTCCTTTAAGCTTGTCCTGGCTCACTGGCCTGTCTCAATTGCACTCATCTAGTTAAACAGGGTAACACTGAGTGTTTTCAAACTGTCCTGGTGAGTTTGTGTGGCACCAGCAGTGTCTACTCCTGCACAGGACATGTACTGACGCGTAGGACACACATTATACATGAAAATAAGTAAATAGAACTGATCCCTTTACTCAAATAATTTGAAAATTATTCTGTAGAGGTCTTGCGATTCTCCCATCCCTGTATTTGAATATGTCATGGGGAAAAAAGTTTTCAGTTAAACTCTGAAGTGAAGACTGCGTTCAATTTCTCCCTTGTCCTCTGACAACACTGTTTCATGGCTCTGAGGAACTACGCAATGGGCAATACCGTGAAGAAATGACTTTCCCCAAGGAAGTCCTAAAACAACTTTTTATAACCTTCTAATGGCATCTAGAAAAATATTTTTAAAGAAAAAAATGTTTTCTTTAACATCATTTACAACTATTTCTCTCTCTCCTTTTTTTTTTTAAGTAATAATTCATAGTCCAGTCTAAACTAGTGACGACAAACTCAAATTATTTATGGGGTCAAACAGGTGTCAGAAAAATTATTCAAAACTTACAAATAAAGAAAAAAGATTACTGGAAGTTCATTCAGTGCACTTTTGGATTTGACATTCTATTTATTGCCTCTTTTACCATCACATAAGGAAAAATATTAACTTGGAAATTTTGTTCAATACAAACACAAAAAATTGTTTCTGGGGGATGAAAAACCCTAAATATTTATTGCTCTGGAAAACAGTAGCCAGTTTTAGGTCAAACCCAAAAGCAGATTCTCCTTACTTACCATTGGGTTATGTCCCAATAAACCTATTGTAAGCTGAAAACACATTTAATACACCTACCTTAAGGAACATCATAGCTTAGCCTTGCCTACCTTAAACGTGCTCAGAAGACAATATCCAAAAAACACTGGCAACACAGTAGGCTGGGGAGTTTTGGTTGTTCGCCCTCATGACATGTGGCTCACTGCCACTTCCCAGCTTCACAAGAGAATACCTTACTGCATGTTGCTAGCCTGGGGAAAGACAAAAATTCAGAATTTGAAGTATAGTTTCTATTGAACATGCATTGCTTTGGCATGGTAAAGTCAAAAAATTGTTAAGTAGAACCATCGTAAGTCAAGGACCGTGTGTGTGTGTGTGTGTGTGTGTTTGTACATACCTGTGTGTGTATATATATATACGTATATTTCAAATGCTTTTTCAATCATCATACCTCCTTTGACATATTTACATAATATTTATGAATTATAGTTTTACCATTTTAAATAGTATGCTTGAAAATAATACAGTTAATATGAATTCTTTTTTTCCCCCAGCTCAATTGAATTGTTTTTTTTAACTTTCAATTAAAAATCACAACACAAAGAAGGTTAGTCATTTCTTTTAATTTTGAATTGATCTGTAGGAACTGGGATCTGATTTGTGAGGTGTTGAATGAGTTAAAATATATACTGGTAATTTTTTACAGAATAAAGAGACATAAAACTGAATTTTTCATAAGTGAAGAATAATTCATAGATATAATTTCACTTTTAATAATGAAGTTAAATGCTTCATATGTAAGAAAGCATTGGCAAAATGAGTATTTGAAAGAATATTTCTGTATCATAAATTTACACTGGCCAGTGATATGAGGTATTATTAAAGTATTTGTAATTGATAAGATAGTTTGCATCCTCTCTGAACATCACAACAAAAAAATTCAGGGATTTTAAAGTGGAGGTAAATATGCCAAACAGCACTAATTCATTAAAGTTTAGTTGATTTCTAAAATGTTGAATGCACTGAAGGTTAACTATTCTTCCTCATGGCCTCCTCACAAAGAAGATCGAGTCATATCTCATGTTCCAGCCAAGAGAAGGGTGCCGTTGTGGATTTTCCCCCAATTAAATAGCTTTTTATAAATGCTTTCTTACTCTCATTTAGTCTCTGCCTTTATGTTTCATTTTGAAGAAATGTATGAAGTATTAACTGAAATGCCCGACAAAGCACGTGCACCAAACAGTACTAGAGGGACATCAAGAATTCCTAGAAAAACTGTCACATTGGGTGTTAAAATGCAAATTTTATGAATGTTCATGGCAGATGAATGTTCCAGGAATTGGTGGCGATAACAGATGGAAACAATAGGTGATTAAGGATTGCTATAGTTGTCTTATATTACAAAGGGCATCATAAAAAGTACTGCAGTCTGGGTAGAAGTGACAATGCCTGACTGGCAGCTGGAAAAACCATGGCTAAGGGCCAACCCTCCAACCCCGAGGTGCTGGTGGGAAGCAAACACCAACTGTCCTGAGCGCATCTCCAGACGGTCCAGCCTTAAAGACACTGTGTGGCTGTTGGGAGGATCATGCCCACCTTTGATGAACATCATCTACCTATAGTTTTAACATTATCGTGTTGTGTAAGAAAATTCTAACTTGCTTTGAGTGTTATTTGCTCCTTAGAGAGAGAAACAAGCTGAGCTACGTTAAAGGGTACTTCATGTTGTGATTATCTTGGGTTGCCCACACTACAGCTCTGCATTGCACTTCATTAAAAAAGTCATCTGTATATATTGACAGGTATAAGCATAGGGTTGCATTTCAGTTATTAATAAGTTTGGCTTCTAACATAGATGAGTAAATGTGCTTTACAAGGAACTCAAAAGGGTCCAAAAGAATAAATACTAATAGTATTAGGCAATTGAGTAACAGCTTCTTAAAGGAAGCCTAAGATATCCCATAGCATATTCTATAGATATCTCTTAGAGTTTATTTAACATATCTCAGTTACAATGAAAACATTTTATTTTGCCATTGTGTGAAAAAATAATGGCATTAATATAAATATCAAAATGTTCCAATTACATAAGTAGTTTATGGTAATAGTTAAAAATACCTTGTAGTAACTCATGCAGAAATAACTCCTGTAATGTTTCATCAAGTAAAATGGTTTCAATCATAATAATAATATAGTTATTTTTTAAATGAATACACATATGATTTTTTAATGTTAAATAGTTGTCTTAGAAAGTGATAAAAATACATGTGAATATGTGAAACAACATACTACCAGTTCCAGTCATTTGACCCAATGACTTGAACAACAAAAACAACATAAACAGAATATGTACAAAGGAACAAAAATCATGTTGACTTCAAAATGTATCTGCATAACATCAAACAGTAGAAGAAAATGAAACTATCTGCGAACTTTGAAGTGAAAATGAGTGCTCAGTCAAAGTTTGATAGTTAAAGATACAAAGATAGAGATCCTCTTAATGATTAATTGCAAAAAGACCCACTAAAAACTGAGAAATGAATAAAAATAAGGAACTTATTATCCAGGTGATTTTGACTGACAAAAATTTGACTTTGAGCATTAAATTAAATAAATATATAGAGCTAAACAAATTCATTGTAAATCTGCATGCAAAGTTAAATAAGTAATGAGAAAGAGAAAACTGAGTTAAATTAATTAAGTTATGTATCGGGATGAGGTGAGAGGGGTGCTGTGATCCCCAAAGGCGAAACAAAGATGCTACATTTTTAACCTTTCTTTTTAGAAGTTTCAAAATTATTATTATACTTTTATATTTATAAGAAAAATGGGAACATAAATTTTTAAAGCATTTTCCTATGGAAATATTAAACCTTTGACGGCAGAAAAGGGCTCTTAGAATTCCTCATTAAGAATTAATCCCATTTGCAGAAAATAAAGTGCATAAGATCTTTAGTACTATGTCATTTTTAATAGCAGAAACTTGGAAACGACCTCTTTAACACTAAGAAAAGGGTTACGTAAATATATTTATTCATAATGTAGTTTAATAACTAGCCCTTAAAAGTGGTGATGAGAAATAACTCATAATAATATGGGGAAATACTTAAAATTCTGGATGAAAAATTCATGTGTATGTAATTTATATGTGTATGCTCACACACAATATAGATTGCATACAAAATATGTAAAAATTCAGTTATGTAAGCTCTGTAAAATATGTTGAAATAAATACACAAAAATTGGTTCCTGTTTATATAATGGTTGTGAGACTCTAGGTAATGTTTCCTTTCTTTGATACACACACACACACACACACACATACACACACCATAGCAGTTATGTTTTACAAAGTCATCATGAATGCTGAATTAGTGAATACTGAACCATTACGTTTGGGGGAAGTGTAAGGTTAGGTACTGTAAGCCTCTGGTCACAAAATTTTTATCAAAACATCAATATATAACCTTGTTTTCTATATGTGTGGTTTTTAATTTAAAGGCACACTATTTGATAAATTTTTCTTAGAAATAATTATATGTGGTATTTATACAATAGAACACTAGCTATAAAAGGCTTAACATTTTCCTGATTCTAGGTATGTGACTGGAAATTGTTTTGGCTTTCAGCTTTACAATAGTAAAGTCAAGGACACTTTATATTTTTTAGTTGAAATACATTTGACATATAACATTTTGTAAATTCAAGGTGTACAACAGGTTAATTTGATACATTTATATATTGTAATCTGACTGTCATTGTAGTGATAATTAGCAACTCTATCACATTATGTAATTATTCTTTCATTTTAACGGCCGACATCATTGAGTTCTAGTGTCTTAGCAACTTTGATGATTATAATGTGATATTGTCTAAATTCATTATACTGTGCCTTGGTTCACCGGGGTGTATTTACTACTTAAATAAGTAGTTTGTACCCTTAAACATCGGTCCTCCCCACCCTATTCCCATCCCCTGGTAATCACCATTTACTTCTGTTTTATGATTTGAGCTTTTTTTTTTTTAAAGAAAAATATAAATGATATATAATACTTGCAGGACAGTTTTTTTATTGATTGTCATCTCATGAATTCACAAATTTAGCCATTTTCCCTTTTCTCATAGTTTCATACAAATCAATGCACTTTATCTTATTTTTCCTGGATATAGCATAGTGTTGATCTATTAATTTTGGACTCAAGGGGAACAGCACTATAACTCTTGCCCTAACGAAGCTCATCCAACACATGTATGAGCTGAAGTGCTGTTTTGTGTCCTAAACGCAAGCAGGCTGCGTGATATGTCTTGAGCGGTGTTAAAGCTGAGTTACCAGAAATATAGTAGGTGATATATGGAAAGTTGAATATTTTAATACAGATAAATGGAGATGTCACCATTGTCAGTAATAACATAGTCAATGTATGTCCACCAGTGGTGGAGGTGGGATGGAGGAGAAATTAAGGAATTGAGGGGCCAGTATCCTAGAATCAATCCTGGGCAAACAATGTTTACATTAATTCATAAGGTAATTAAGAATATCTCTGAAACCTAGCACCAGGTTTAAGAGCGATGCCCAGCCCCACAAGACATCCTTCATTGGCTTTCCTTCCTTCAGCCCACTCTGCTTGTCCCTTGCTCTTGACCCCTGGCATCATCTCCAAATAAACTTCCTGTCTACAAGTTCTTCTCTCAGGCTCTGCTTTGGGGGATGAAAACTAAGCACATGGTTATAGTATTTTGTGGCCAGTCTATACACATGTGTGTGGAAACGTGTGTGTGGATAGAAATAGGTCTTACAATTGGTCTTACTGTGAAGATTCGTGTGCAATTTGTGTACCTTTATAAGTTTCAAACATTAAGAGAACCTAATATTAGTCATGTGGTTTCAATTGAATATTTAGGATAATTTAATTATGTTTGAGTTATTGGATCAAGATATTAAGTACTAAACCAGGTCTTGACAGTTCTGCACAAAAGACCTTTCAGATATTACAGATAGTGTAACAATTCTAACCAATTTTTTAAGGAGCAGAGGGAAATTCTAGATTTCTAGAACTTTTTCCTTGGCTCCTCGGAGATAAGCAATCTGGGAAGCTGTGGATGATGGACCCTGGCTCTCAGAGCAGCATAACCCAAGGCCTTAGGAGTCCTGGGGGTGGGATGTACTTCTCTCGTGACTCCTAGTTGATGCAGATTAAACTCAGGCTGACGTCCCCCATAGCATATACACTTCACTGATCCCTATCCCTTTCTTAGTCTTTTGAAAGTTTAATATGTCCACTTCCCTGGAGCTTATTGTAAATACCCAACTTCAATAGCATCATGTTGCCTATTTTCTTCCCAAGCCTAGATATTTCTATTTATTCAACTTTCTCTTCTGCAAGGAAGCTCAGAACAAAGATTCCAAAACCTGAAAATACCTTCTGAGTGAGAAGAGACAGTTAATTTTTTTTCTTATTAATTCACAATGGCAAAATCACCAAAAAAGGAGGAACTCATTAATCAATCAGTGAACTCGTTACGCAGTAATGAATATATTGTATTTTGAAGTATTTTTTAGGAGAAACTCCCAGAAGTATAATACTGAAACAAAGTATATTTTTAAAAAGTGCACTGTGTTCGCTACACACTAGTGAATTGAACCCTTTAAGGTACCCGCAGAAACCAATAAACACACCAGTTTGCCATTATAACTGGCACTGGGGGGGTGTGGTTTTTTTTTTTTAAAGAATTTGCTCGTTTAACAGTGAAAGTAAAAACTGACCACATTACCATGAGCATTCTCTTTTACACCTGCCATTTTTATAATGATATTCTGTAATTTTTGTAATTATTTTATGAACAAGCAAGAGGAAGCAGCCTGTTGTTTGTGTACAATTCTCATTTGAAACAGAAATTTTTGTTTAATTGCATCATAATCCATTGAGAATAGTCATCTGAGCAATTTACAACCAGGGAGTCCTCATTATCTGTAAACGGCAAGTATAATCAATTAAGTTAAATGCTTCAGTGAAGCTGAAAGAATTGCCCCCTAAATATTTATACTGATCACCTACCAAGAGTATAATTTATACACAGCCAAGGCATGAGCTTAAGAACAACCCTGAGCAGATCGGTCCCTCTAAATCTTAGCATTCAGTTGTTATCAATGACCACAAACTTTCATTAGCATCAGCTGAGATTGACTAATATATGAACAGTAGATTTAAATGATTAAAGATGTTGGGTAATTAGTAGTAGGAAGTTTACTCTCCTTCCAAGCCATGAAGAGCATCTGACTTGGGCAAAGTTAAATGGGCATTACAGCTGAAACCACTTTCCCTGTGAGTTCAACATTTAAACGGTAATTTTTTGTGAGCACTCCCATTTGTCTTCATCTGGCTGGGATATAATTGGGAGACATTCTGCCCACCATTTCAAGGATGTGGACTTGAGAGAGTGAGGTGGTGTTGAGACCATCTGGTCTGTATATATGACTGAACCCTGTTCAGGCCTCTATATACACTTTTAAGATTTTGGCCAACAGGAGCAGAGATGTACCTGTCTGACAAGCCTTATTAGTAAGTTCCTTTGCTTATTGAAACTGCCAACTACCAACCTGGAGTGGTCTGCCTCTTTCTTTGGCCTCTCCTTGCCCTCTCCATCTGATGGCCAGTTTAAGATTTCACCCAGGGAACTCCCAAGGCTGAGAAGCAGTAGTAATATAACAGCGTTTTAAAAAATTGAAATTCTATGATTCACTCCAATAGTAATTCATTATACATTTTGCCAACCTCTTGAATGTGGCCCTTGAAATTAAAGCACATGAATTAAGTTGAAAATAAAATATATACCACTGTTCTCTCTTCTTTATTAGCAAACTCTATTTCCTGGAATTGTTTCTCTTAATATGCTCAGATAAAATACGGTTTTGCCTTGGTATTTAAAAACTAGGTCAAATTGTATGACAAGCTCTACTAATATTACGTAAATTACATTTCACAGAAATGAAAAGCTATTCTTTTTTGGAGGGGGAAGAGGAAAATTTAGAAACAAACTATAGGTTTTTTATAGTCATCATGCAGTCATTGTTTTTCTATAAAATGTAATGTTTTTTGTAGGAATTGTTCTTTGTAAATGGGACACAAATTTCTGTTGTAAGTTAAAATAACAGCAAATGCCCCAAAGCTAAAGAAATATATTAACATATTCATAGTAAAACAATAAAAAACTGAATACATGTACCTCATGGAAATCATTCAAGCTATTCCCTTTGTCTGGAACGCTCTTTCCTCATCTTCCCTGTTGTGTATGGGTTTGTTATGATTTCAAATCCACTTGTTTATGACTTCAGTGAATTTGTTTACACTGAAGAGGCTGTGCCAGGATGTTGTCATAAACATCTGTTGCTGTCAATAAGCACTCAGTAGGTCAGCAGTTGACAGGCAATTCTGGGGACTTACCAAGAAGAACATGGGGAAAAGCAACAATCACTCAGTGAATATTAAAATTTTAAATACCAAGAATTTGTGAGGGCTTACCAAGGGTGTTTGGTCTGAGCAAGGCTACTCTTTGTTGATCTAAATTGCTCTCCGAAGATCTTGAGGCACTTGCTCCTGACATGAGCAAGCTGCTCTTGACAGGTGGTGATAAATGGTGGAAGAGTTTCAGAGAGAGAAAGGACACGTGTTTCCTGCCTTGGTGAAGCTATTAGACCCTGGAGTCATTAGCACTGGGGCAGCCCACCTTGCCTGCAAACACCTGAGCTGTTGCCTGCCAGCTAAGTGACCTGGTAGTGAGGGGCCTACGCCAGCAGCTGATAGCCAGCTGTTAGGTGGAAAGACTGATTCTACCGAGAACCTGCAAATTTAAAAAATATTTTCTATTATAGCATAAGTTTTCTTTGTCTTACAAGTATTAATCCTGTATGTATCTCTGTTTTCAGTGGTATGGTTTTTTTAGATAAAATAAAAAAATAAATGTGGTTATTTTTTTCTTGAGAATGATAACATTTATTTATGATTCAGAGTTTACTTTTTAAAGTTTAATGATGGAATATAATTTTTTACTAATCAATAAATTAACTTGGGAATCTCCTAAACCAACAATTTTCAACCTTTTTCATTCATGGTACACATTGACTAATTACTAAAATTCTGCAGCACACCAAATATATATATATTTTACCTATCTGACCAGAAAAATAGGTATAATTTTGATTCATTCACACCAGATGGCTATTATTGTGTTGCTGTTATTATTATTATTTTTTTTGGCAACCTAAGGGAAAAGAGGTCAGTGTCCCTGACTAAATAATCAGGTATTGCATGTTTTAAAAATTCTTGCGGCACACTAGTGTGCCCGGTGTGGCACATCAGTTGAAAATTACTGTTCTAAACAAATGCCACTTTTTAAGGGTTGTCCCAGGCAGCAGGGAAAACTGCACAACATCTACCCTCATCCTATTTGTCCTAGAAACACAGTCCACGTGCATTCTTGGTGCTTCTCTTTTGTGTAACTCCAAATTTTCTGAAGAAATAGTTATTGATAGATGATAGATATAAATAGATAATCACCTTCCTATAAAAATACTCAGAAGTCAAGGTCAAGCTCTAAATTTTTACTTATAGATATTATTTTAAAACAATATTAAACTCGTTTCTGAGAAAAGTTTATTTTCCTGAAAATAGTCAATAGTCCCAGATAACTATTCTTTTTGTTTTGTTCTAGGTGTGTGGTAGTGCCACCTGCTGGTATACTTGAAGCAAATGTCAGTATCATGAGTAAAAGCAGTCCACATGTTGGACATAGTATAAAAATGCATTATAAGGAGCTAAAAAATTAAAAAATGTTGAACATTACTTGAGTCATGTAAAGTTATTTCACCTATTTTAAATTTATTTTTTAAGATTCACCTTTAAATGCAATAAAATTGTCCATCTCAGACGTTTAGCCAACTTTTTTTGTGACAGTAAAATATTTTAAACTTTCTAATGAGGAGTTTACAATTTTAGGTACCAAAATTGTGTCTATTCAACTATTTTGTATGCATGCTTTCTAAAATTTCTTTATACTTTTCAGCTTTCTCGAATGCAGTACTCTGAACACAATTCATCTGAATGCATAATCACTGATATTAAACATGCCTTTAATCAACTTTCCAGTCTATTTTCCAAGCCAACTGATGAACCCTCATTATATATTATAGTCAGAGTATTTCACATACTAGCCTTTCTATTCCCCTCCAAATTTCTTTTTCTAACTTCTTGTATTCATGGAAACCACCTAAGTAATTTTTTAAAAGTTAATACTATTTTTAAAATAATCAGAATGGAAGTATTAGTGTCAGCCTACAAAAAGGCCTGTTAATGTAAAGCTAGCATGTTTGCAGGGGAGAAGACAGGTGTCTCTGCCTTAGAAAATGTTTTTTAATGGATGAATCAACCAAAAGTTTTAACATCATGTATTAACCCTCAGTAACTGAATCTAACCTTCATTCACCCCATTACTACAATATGTTTTAGATAACAGTTAACTGCTCTTTCCTGGGGCAGAGACATAAATCGAAGAGAAATGGCAAAGCAGATGTACCCTGAAGATAAAATTGTGTAATAGTCCGAGTTTCTATCTATATAGTAGTCCCTTCACATCAACTTTCTGAGCGTTTTTAGAATCCCCTCTGGCAACCACCCTCCATTTAGCATCTATGTCTTGATGCAACACCCTAACTATGCAGTGGCTGCCACTAAAATACTGAACACTTGGGGTGTTTACTATTTCCCTTAAAGCTGTCATCAATGTACCATCCCTGGACCAAACACCATGGTACCACTCTTTGCCTCTCTTATACTATGTGGCTTTTGATAGTATTTCTATTTTAGTCCATTTTCAATTGTCTAATTTTAAGTGCTTTTGCCATAAGTAACCTCAATTTAAAAAATATATATTATGGATATAAAGAATATACACATTTAATAAATAAATACTTGTGTGGACTTTTTTCCCTTGAAGACTTTTTTCTGAAAAATTATCAGTAGAACTAGTGACAGTAAATTCTTGGTATTGGTTGTGCATGATTGACCCTTTTTAACACTTTGCTTAAACTGAAAGGGTGTCATATGAATGTCAGCATTTTAGCTACCTGATATATTAGTGCCAGGTTATGGGGAAGATGCAAGGTCTTGTGGGCCCCTTGGAAGTCCACAATTTGTCTCTTGTTTTTTCTACCTAAAATCAGAGCTGACCCTATGGGAATTTAACAGTGAAAGTGCCAGGACAACTCTCATCTTAGTTCCTTTAGCATCACAGCACATTTTGAGAAAACAAAGAGCATTTCTAAAGCTTTTGTGAGATTGTTAATGTAAAATAAATCTAATGTGACTTCCATCACAAAAATATTTAACGCTTTATAAGGCTTATATATTCTACCAAAATGTAGCAAAACCATATATTATCACCCATCTCTGTGGAGACACATTATGTTGATTCAAAGCATTCATTTTTTAAAGGAGGAAATTCATTTTGTTACTCTATGTTGCTTTAATGATAATTAAATGATGGTCAGTGCTGGCCATCTGCTTGAATGAGCAACAGGAAAAATGACTAATTCATTTTGGTGCTGATTGTTGAATATTTGAGCTGGCATCCCATTGAGGAAGCCTTCTTTAATTTCCTTAGACAATTTATCTCTTTATGTAACTTGTGAAAAGTACCTTTCCTGTCTCTAAAGGACTGTTTTAAGAGAGAGTTTCAGCTAAATAAAAAAAACTTCAACTTAACCCATTACACTTAAAATACTTGATGACTGCCTAGCGCATTTTTGACAACTTGCAATGTAGACTCTCTTAGTGAAGAAATCACTCTGTAGGAGTAAACTGGATATCTTTTGAAGATTCATGGATTACCAAAAGCTAGGAAAATGGGATATAGTAAAAATTGATGCTAATTTAGTAAAAAGTGCCTACTTATATGACAGAAGATTATTTACTATAAAAAAGAACCAATTTTCTGCTTAGGTGTTATTAATGCTCATTGTGACTCACTCACTAGTGGTCATAGATGAATTCAGGCAGAAAGTTGTGGCTGTGATTTGCTTAAATGCAAGCATGCCTAAGGTAGTTGTAAATGTAAATGTACATTAAAGGTCCTGCTCTCCAAATGCCCAAACTCGGGACCTCGGAAAGTATTTGCCAGGTCATGAAGATCCTGTGCTAGAAATACAGGGACTCGTGTAGGCCCATTTACCTTCTTAAGCTTTAACACCTAGTTATATTATTTGCTATTGAGATTATAGGTAAAAAGTATTAAATAGCTGTAAGACCAAAAAAATTAATGAATAAAAAAACAACACCCTAACTTGTAATAAAAAAATAATCAAATTAAAAAACAATAATCAGATACCATACTGTCCCATATTTCAATGGTATGTTGAGAACTTCACACTCATAAATAGCTAGCAAGAGTATACATTTTAGAATCCTTTATAGAACATAATTTGGCAATGTGCATCTCAGCTCTGAAAATATTTCTATCTTTGAACAATTTATTTTCATTTTTGTAACAATTCATTTTTAGTAGTCTTATCTAAGGAGGTAATCATAAATATTAGCAAATAGTTATTATTTAAAAATCAAAGATTTCATTGGCATATTATGTGTAATTAGTCAAATATTGAAATTTTTCTAAATAATTGACAATAAGTTAAAATTAGCAAATACAATAATATACTGAAAAAAATTATGTAGATATTGAAAATATCTTTATTAGACTTCTAAATATGGAAAAATGCTCATGCTATTAAATAAAGATGATGTAAATATGTATTGACAGAAGTTATTAACCAAATTATATTTATTTGACTAATTAAACATGTTGCCTAATGTTTTTATTTTTTATTTTATTATTATTTTTAAATGTCTTTATTGATTTCAGAGAGAGAAAAGGAGAGGAAGAGAGAAAAACATCAATGATGAGAGAGTCATTGGTCAGCTGCCTCCTGCACGCCCCCCACCGGGGATCAAGCCCCCAACCCGGGCATGTGCCCTGACCGGGAATCAAACCTCGATCTGGATCCCAGGTCGATGCTCAACTACTGAGCTATGCCAGCTGAGCTTGCCTAATGTTTTTAATGTCTTTCCTCTCTCTTGGTCTTTTCCTTCTTACACGGGAAAATGTTATTTGGGGCAAATAAATAGGCTATAATTAAAAATTAATTATAGGTTTTAAATTAGAGCTCAAATACTAATTCAATAAAATTTTACATATCTATCATAATCTAGTTAATAGAAGGAAGCAACACACCTGCTCATTTTTATCAATTTTTAAAAATACAAAACCCTCAATACCTAAGGTACCATAGGCAAATCTGGATAATGGATTGGTGTTTTTTCTTTTGTTTCCATTAATTTTTACAAGGGAGATATCATTGCCCTCCTCCATGCTTTGCATGGGTTCTTAGCCACTGAGTCACAAGCTGTCCCACCTAGATTTCAAAATTAAGTATAGGCACCATGCAGTTCTAAAGCCCGAGTCAATATGTGCCTACTCTATGTCCATTGGGAGTTGTTTTATACTGTATCAGTCCTACCATTTATGATTATGAGTCATAACTGTGTTTCCTCTACTATATCAGAGATGCATGATATACAGTCCTTTGTCCTGGTTTACTCAATTCACACCTGTTACCCAACATAATTTTTAATAGTACCACTTTCCTTCTAAAGACTGTCCATATTTGGATGATAAATTATAAGATCAAACAGAAGAAGACTATTTTAATGAAGGGATAACCAGTGGCTATCATCAAAGACTTGTTAGTGGAGATACTTATCAGGAAATAAGAAAGGTGTGTTCAATATCATGTAGGCAGCTATTTTTTTATTTTTATTTTTATTTTTTTTAAATATATTTTTATTGATTTCAGAGAGAGGAAAGGAGAGGGAGAGAGAGAGAGAGACATCAATGATGAGAGAGTCATTGACCGAGCCCGCAACCCGGGCATGTGCCCTGACCGGGAATCGAACCCCTGTCGCCTGGATCCTAGGTCGACGCTCAACCGCTGAGCCACACCCGGCCAGGCTTTTTTTTTTGGCAGCTATTAATTAGCCTTTGTGTAGGACTAGTCTTGTTATTGGCTTAGTGTCAGAAATTAAATTACTCATTGCATTATGATCATTCTATTTTTTGCCATCATTAAAATAACTTTTTGAACCTTAATTTTCTCATCTGTTACTAAGATTGATATCTCCCATAGTAGTTACCAAAAATAGATTGTGTACTTTAATAAATTGTGTATCTTAAGTTCATTACATCTACTTTGCTTACTTCTACTTTTTATTGTGTCTCCTTTATTTGTACTTTCATAAAGCATTATAATTTAATCTGCATCTTCATAAGAAGCCTGATTTACTTGTAGCCAAAAGGGTTAAGTTTGATTTTTTAAACTGTTCATGAAATTATTCATTTCATTTTCAAATATAATCTTTCAGATTTTGATATTAAATATTAATTGAAGAAGGTATAAATGTTCTATGCTTTCAAAAAATGAGATAATCATTGTATTGCAAACAAACTTTTTAAAATCAAGAAACGTACTTATGCTAGGATCTAGCTCCTCTAAATGCTGTGGATGAGGCCAGGGAGTAACTAGAATTAGACATGATTCTTACTTATCTCAAAATCTAATTAAGGGGGAGGTTGAAGAAGGGAAAGGGGGGATAAATAGTGATGGAAGGAGACTTGACCTGGGGTGGTAAACACACAATACAATATACAGATGATGTATTGTAGAACTGTTAAAAAATTATCTTTAATTTATAGAACTAAATATTAATGGTAATGTAAAATATTACTTCATAAATATGAGGAAATAAGATCATGCCAGTAAAAAATGCAACACACACAAAAAAGAAAGAAAATGTAGTAAAAATCATTATTCTGGGAAACAGTACATATGAAGAGATTTTAAAAAGATTATGTGATAGTGATATTCTTTTTTGGATTTTTTTTTTTTAATTTTATTCAACAATTTCCAGGTCCCCTCCACATCCAAGATTACTTATTTGGATAAAGTTAGATTTGAATTTTTAAAAGAGCCTATATTAGAAAACAGCAGTGTGATTAAGATATTGCCCTGGTGGCCATGAGGACAAGCGGGAAAGCAGTCCCAATTGCTCACTGCATTCCCTGCAATAGCCTGGGCAGCTTTTCCAGTTTGCTCTTCCATTTCTGCCAGCCCACAGTCCTTTTCTGCAGTTCAATTATTACCCATGCTTCAAGGCTGCATTCCAGCCTCAAGGTCTCCATAAATAATTTTCATACTGACTTCAACTTCAGCAATACATATATATGTTTTTTTGCATTCTCCTTTATATAAGTCTTAGAATTTAGGGCGACATACATTTTGGAGATGTTAATTTACATTTTCTTCTTGCGTTTTCTATCATTTATTTCTTCATCTTTTCTTTCAATCTCTTCAGGTGCTTCCATGGCTTTGTTGCAAGGCTTCCTGGATTGTTTGCAAAAGTCTGGAGACTTGGGGAAAGGGAGATGTGAGCCTTCAAACTGTTCCTGCTGAGAGAATAGAATGGTTTTGGTACTTGGAGAAGAGGGGACTTGTGGGCATGTTCTTGGCAGGACCAAGGGCCTCAGAAAGAATGGACACAAGCGCTTGATGAAGTTCAATACACACCCACTTAATTACTGAGTAATCTGGTTTTGTATTAGATAGTTCTTGATTTTTCTGCCAATGTCTTTACTTTCTTCTTTAATTAAACCTCAAATATCTCTTTGGGTAGCTACACCTTCTGTTGACTATAATATAAAATATATATAAAACGTGTGGCCACTAAACTCAAGATCTTGAGTATTACTAAGCCCAATATTCCTTTTTCCAAATAAAACCCCAGATCTGGTACAGATTCACTAACATATTTATCTCTGTTTGCTTTTATTATCCAGAGACTTTCCTGTTTCTCTCTCTTTCTCTCTCTCTCTCTCAATTCTCTGTCTTTCTCTTTATGTGCATGTAGACACACACACACACACACTTTATGTGGCATTCCTACTTGTGGCAGAAAGTTCCTTGGTTACGTGAGTGCCATTTTTCCAGAACCTAAAGTACTAAAATTAGTGCATTTATGGTGATTTTGATATACAGGCTTTTTTTTATGTGCCTATATGTAGCCAAGTATGTATGTCTTTTCCTAAAAAAATCCTTTTATTTTTCTTCAAAAATCAATTTTCACCATAAGGTTAGATAATCACCTATAAATCCTACTTGCGAGATTGCATTTTTTTAAAATAAATACTTTAATCCATGTGTACTTATTTGATATATGGTCGGAAGTGAAGCACTTACTCAGTATGGTTTTCAAAGGTAAGCCAAGTGTCACAGGACCATTATTAAATAACACTTTCTTTCCTACTAGTTCTTAAAGGCACCTTCATCAGAAACAAAATTCTCACATTGACACTTGTATAAATGATTTTGAAATTAATAGAATTTGAAAAGTTATTGTAAATAAGAAATACTAAAAACTATCTTGTTAGAAAACAATTTCATTATTATGTTTTTAGGTTAAAACCTTGTCCTCTCTGTCTTTTGTTTCAAAAGTGACCTTTTACAGGTGCTGAGAATTGATTTGAATATGCTGATGAAATCACTTGGCTTGCAAGATGTTTGATAGAAAATGAAACCTTAAACCACCAACTGTGTTTGAACAGATGATGTTTTTGTGCTTAATGCTCCAATATTCATTAAACAGAAGTATGTGTCCAAAGTTCAGGTATGAATAAAAATGAAATGGATTTTCTGGGTGCTTCCATGTTAAGCCTGATTAGGTCATCATTTCTCAATACCATTATGATTTGTACTTTGTTCTTCAATATAAAAGAAGCAATTAAAATTTTATAAAGCCCCCATGAACTCAAAAGAACTTTTGTTCTCATTACTAATCATGTTTAGGCTGTGCTTGTGTAGTTAGCTTTACAAACCTGCGTAAATGACTAATTCTAGGAAGCTGTTCCACTCCTAATTTCATTCTTCTTATCTACCCGACTTTCTCTCCATATTATGGACGTCAATTAAAAGTACAGGAGATACTAAGAAGAATAATTTAAGAAGACAAAATTCTTTGTAATATTTTACATTGTGCTTACTATCTCTGTCAAAATGAACTGATTCATATTCTGTGAGATCTGCAACATGACCAGCATTTATGAAACATGGCCATTATTCCCTGTCATATATGTCCTGTGCGCCTGTCCCCACTAGATTCCCAAAGGGTCTTCTAATCACATGGTATATGGTTAATCCCCTCCAGTCCCTCCATCTCTCTCCCCCCAACTCCCTCTTCTTGTCTTTCCCATCTCTATCTCTTTTCCTCCACCCTCTCCAATCTGTATGACCTCTTGGAAAATACATAAAGTAAGACAAGTAAGAAACATGTTTATTTCACCGTGTATTAAGTAATCAGTATGTTTGTTTATCAAAGGGAAATGTATTTTACAAAATAACTGTGTTTTTTATATTTTGTAAATATTGTCAATATTTTATTTTATTTTATTTTATTTTATTTTATTTTATTTTATTTTATTTTATATTTTATTTTAAATATATCTTTATTGATTCCAGAGAGAGGAAAGGAGAGGGAGAGATAGAAACATCAATGATGAGAGAGTCATTGATCGAGCCCCCAACCCGGGCATGTGGCCTGACCGGGAATGGAACCCTGATCGCCTGGATCCCAGGTCGACGCTCAACATCTGAGCCACGCCCGGCCGGGCAATATTGTCAATACTTTAATCATTTATCATTCATGACTTCTGAGTCACTGATTCATTTTATCATTAGAAATATAATGATTACATTCAGTCTAATATATAAAGTGTTTTGTTTCATAGAGTGAAGTGATTTTAGTTAGATTAAATTTTATTTCATTGACTCCATAAAAACTTTTAAATTTTTATTTATTCATAATATCCCAAGAATATCAGTGTCACTAATTTTATTTATTTATGTGTTCAACTGTATCATCACAAACATTTCCAGGTCAGTTCACTGTTTCACTCATATTGATTATTTATGATCTTTTAAAATTCAGAATTTAACTAATCTAGTTTTAAAAATTTTGTCAAAACACTTTGTTTACACACTACATGTTTTCTGAGAACCGTGGGAAGACTAGCTTCATCCTCAGAGACAGTTCATTTTTTCAAGGTCCAGCAGGGTTGTTTTCATTTGCAGAATCAATCTAGTCCAGGCAGAAATTCTCTCTTAGGGAGAGAAAGTCTAATTTCATTTAACTTTTATTGAACTCTTCGCATTTTCTTAATTAAAATTCTAGGCTCCTGTCAAAATAATGTAATTACCTTTGTCTTTATTAAGATAACTAAGATCTAGACAGCTAATTATTTATAAATGTATATATATTTAAGGTATCCCCAAAAATGTATACACACACTTTGAATAACTATAAAGGCGGTGTTTATTAAAATAAATTTCATTTTCAAAATTGAGCTATCAGCTGTTAAAGTGTGTATACACTTTGGGGGGACACCCTGTATATATGGAAACACACATACGAGCACACACACGCACCATATATATGATTCATTACTATTGGTTAGATCATGAAAAAAAAATTCTATAAATTGTCTTAATCTGTTCTTTCCAAGTTTCTCTGCAGAGACGAACACATATTTGCTTCATAAAGACATTTAAGAAACTTGAGTTTATCTCCACAGACTTGTTCAATTATTACACTGAAGAATTCTAGTATTTGATGAAAATATATGTGGGGAGATTAAGATTTTTCAAAGTGGGTACAAGTGAGAATATTTGAACATATCTGTGATAGTAACACTACAAGAAATAGAAAAGAAGTATTTTCAAAAAATGTGAATAAATTTATATTTAATAATCCATATATCTAACAATTTTGGAAAAATATAAGACAGAGATTTGCATAAAATCACTTAAAGATCATTAAATTTACATAGCACTGAACACAAATGGGTCACAGAGTAGATGTTCAGTAAACAATAACAGAATCTAAATTTGATTTAGAATAAAATGTCATTTTTTAAAATGTCCTTTTCTAGTAATTAGGCACTAAATAGTGTTGTATGCCTGCATGCCAAGAACAACTCTCAGCACTATTCTTAAATAATATCCCCCAGTCACAGAAACATTTCAATACATTTAGTTTGCTGCCACTTAGTTCTCCCATATTCATCAAGACATTTATTTTTCCCCATTTACATTATTAATTGAAAAAAATTTAGCCACCTCTAACTCAGAATAGTATAGATCACACATTTAAAAATACTTCATCTGCTTATGACATTTCTGCATGATAAGTAGAAAATATGAAAGCATAAATGATGCTTTAAACACGGTAGTAAAAAAGATAAGCAGAAGAGAATATGAATGGTACCGAAAGCATTTTAGGATAGGTAGTCTTAAAGCAGAATGTCGTATGAATCTGTCTTCTAAAAGACATAATTCTTCACTGTGATCTGTAATGAATCTTGCTCACCTTCACTTTTTTGATTTTTTTTTTTTTTTTACCAAACACTGTGAATTACACAGAATGACTGAATTTTTAATCTGACGTGTTCCGGGCCTCTTCAAAAACCACAGAACGCTGAGGCAGCCCAAAGAGTCAAGCGTAGCCTTTGATCTCTGTCGGAGGAAATGAAACACCTCTCTTTCTCCCACTTCGCACCCTGTTTACATTGTCTCCTCTCTACAGCCCTACATTAGATTATCTCGGGTCATGAACTAAGCCGTGGCCAGATGATTATAATTAAATAATCTCACTGCGGCACCTAGGGAAAGCGTTCTGCTTCTTTCATCTTCAGAGATGCTTACATGAAAAAGGAGTCAGGCTCTTTGGGCACAATATCAATTAAGTAGCCGCGTTCTGTATTCATTTCTTGTTACACCATATGATACCCTTGTGTCACCCAGTAAGACTACTCGGGAGCTAGTCATTTTTTTAACATTTGAGGATAGTGAATAAAAATATATGTTTTCTAATTCAGGTTCCAAAAGCGAACATCTTTTGTGATTTACACACTGCGGTGCGTACCCATATGCATCATGTATTAAAGCTGTCTAATAAAACTCGAAGCAGAGAGGTTTTTCAACTAGATTAATTCAGACACAACAGTCCATTGTTTAGACAAGACTGGCTCTATTTAAGTGAGGGAGGCAAATGATAAATTTACCCATGAACTCTAGCTCAACAGGGATATGGCCCTTATGGGCGAGCATCATTCCTAAGTCAATGTCTCACCTTGACATTTATTTTCCGTAACAAGTTTACCCTTTAGACAGCATTAAGAGAGCATTCATCTTCAGCAAGGTTGCCAGCCATTGTTGTTAGCTCTTCCGTGGGCAATAAAGAACCTTGATTTCTGGATATTAAAAAATGTAAGCAAGAATAAACTGAATAATCTGCATGTCATCACTGCTTTCACTGTCAATAAAGAGCCAAACATGACACATGAGACTGACTTGCACTTTAAATAATGTCTGCTTCCAGTGTGACTGAGTTCCTTTTCAGTCCATATGGCTGTATAATCCTTTCCTTAAAAAGTGCTTTGAGTAAAATTTATCACTGTTCAAAAGTTATGAGTTGTGGGAATACTACATTTTATTGCCACTTAAACTAACCGAATAATTTAGATTCATTTTCATATCCTGATGGGAATCCCCCATCTTAATTCCTCTCTCTCTCTCTTTATTACGTATATATTGCTATAACATATATATATTGCTAACATTTATTAAGAATTTATATATTATATATAATAGAGAATGAAATAACTACATATTCTAATTAGTTTGATATGATTTGAATTGCAAATTGGTGAAGAATAAATCATTAGCAACAATTGAACACATTATTGAATAGAATTAAATTATTCAGCAGTGCTAGTTCATTACCATACAAGAAACAATATTGGTATTATTTATTTAATATACCAAGGTACTAATACAGGTTTAGAGAGATCCAGATGCTGAAAACATGAGAACACTATGTGTATCAGAGAATTAGCTATTTTCCATGTTTTCTCTCTGAAACCATGTGACAAACAAAAAGCCTGTAAATAGAGATACATAGATATAGATATGGAATAGAGTTAGATAAACTTCAGTATCAATATACTTCTTCCTTGTACAATATAAGGCAGTATTATGAGATGCTCAGGCTTTAAAAGTCTTGGCTTGCTATACAAGCTCCACTACTTACTGAATGACTCTTTGTAAGTCTTTTAACTTCTCTGTGCCTCAGTTTCCTAGTCTGTAAAATGGTACCTTTCACAGGTTAATGGGAAGATCAAATGAAATAACAACCATAAAGCACATTGACTTAATAGTCATAAACATTCATTATTATAAAAATTCACTTACTAACAATTGCTAACATTTACTAAGAACTTATTACATACCAGTCATTTTCTAAATGAAAGAAGTATCAGTATTATCTCCATTTTACAGATAAGATAAACTGAGACACTGAAAGGTGAAATTATTTGCCAATCAGTATATAGCTATTAAGGTGTAAAACTTGGGTTCCCAAACAATCTGGCTCCAGAAAGTAGCCACATAGTGAACCATTATGATGCAGTTTTTGACTTAAGCAAAAATGTAGAACAATTATAAAGCATAGATGTGTAAAAGAAAAAACAACTATGAGTTCTATTACCTAGAGCTAAATAGACTTGAATATTATTTTTTTAATAGCATAATAGCATTTTTTCTGGGTTTATATATTTTCTGAAGATGTAATTATTCTGTTAAAACTCAAACAGTGCTCTTTTATTGTTGTTAATCCTCACTCGAGAATATTTTTTCCGTTAATTTTTAGAGAAAGTCAAAGGGAGAGAGGGAGGAAGGGAGAGAGGCAGAGAGAAAGAGAGAGAGAGAAACATCAGTGTACTGAGAGAGTCACATCCATGGGTTGCCTTCTGTTCCCCACTCACCTGCAAGCTAAGTATGTGCCCTTGACTGGGAATCAAACCCGTAACCCTTCGGTGCCCAGGCTCACGCTCTAACCACTGAGCAACCCCGGCCAGGGTCAAGGAGTGCATTTTTAAAACATTATCCTTTGGTTAATTGAAGAGGCGGTACAGTGAATGAACTAGACTAATAAATATTCCTGACCAAGACTTCTGCTATATTTTCTTTCATTACCTTAAATTGAAGTAGAGTTTTCTTTTATCTGACAGTTTTCAGATTGGGCTACCATTTTTAATAGTATTTAAGCAATTGTAAATAAACTCTAGAAACAGAATGAATGTGGCAGCTTAAAAATCTCAAGAGGAAATTTTTAAGGCTCCAAAATAACAAAATGTAAAACAACAGAAAACAACAACACCCCATTAGATGAGAGAATAAAATATCAACATATTTAGCTCATACATAAAATATTATGGATGTCAATGTCCAATATATATTTAAAATACAAGCGAGAAATTAGAAAAATTTTAATCATAAAATTATAAAAGGAAAATTAATATATATTAATTATTAATATTAAGAAAGAATATTGATATATTTAGTACATATATTTTATTTATTCATTTTAATCCTCACCTGAGAGAGAAACATTGATGTGAGAGAGACGTATCGACTGGCTGCCTCCTGCACACACGGACAAGGGGTGGAGGGCAAACATTCAACCCAGGTTTGACAATCTCTCATCGTCTACAAACGTCTGGATGTTTCCAGTGCAAACCAATTCATTTGCAAGTGTGGACAGGGACCATGCTGGAAAAACACCCACAGCCATAGCTGGTGAACAGCCATAGCAAATCATAATGCTCCTCTCATAAATGCAGATTGAGAAGCAGCAAAGTAATTTCTGTGCCTGGTTAAAAGCTTAAGGTGTGATCTAGAGATCTGCGAGGTGGCACAGATGGAGAATCAGAAAGGCAGTTTTACAGAAAGTGTGAAAAGAGAGGGACACAGAGGGGAAAGAGTAAGAGAATCAGGGAGATGTGGCAAATGGCTTTCCACTTTTTATTCAGTCTTTGCCTATGCCTGACCTTTTCTGTGAGTTCCAAGAAACCCCTGTATCTCCTAAAAATACACAATTGTTTTTTTCTCTACTTGTTTCTGATACTTGAAACCAAATCACAATCAGAACAAATTATTTGAAAAAGCAATTTGGAAGACAAGCCACAGGCTGAGAGAAAATATTTGCAGAAGACATAACTGATAATGGATTGTTACCAAAATATACAAATAACTCTTAAAACTCAACGATAAGAAAACTAGCAACCCAACTTAAAAATGGGCAAGCGATCTGAACAGACACCTCACTAAAGAAAAAATACAGATGGCAAATAAACATATATGAAAGATGCTCGGCATCATTTGCCATCAGGAATTTGCAAATTAAAACAATAATGAGGTACCTCTGCATACCTACCAGATGGCTAAAACCCAAAATATTGACAACACCAAATGCTGATGAGGATGTGGAGCAATAGGAACTCTCACTTATTGCTGATGGGAGTACAAAATGGTATAGCCACTTTGGAAGACAATTTGGCAGTTTCTTACAAAACTGAACATACTCTTACCATATGATCCAGAAACTGAACACCTTGATATTTACCCAAAGAACTTAAAAACATATGCCTACACAAAAATCTACACACAGATGTTTATAGCAGCCTTATTCATAATTACCAAGACATGAAAGCAACAAGAAGTCTTTCAGTAGGTGGATGGATAAATAAACTGTGGCACATCCAGACAGTGGAATATTATTCAGCACTGCAAAGAAGTGGGCTACTAAGCCATGAAATAACAAAGAAGCTCAAATGAATATTATTAAGTGAAAAAGCAAATCTGAAAAGGTTATATACTGTAAGTTTCTAACTACAGAACATTCTGAAAAGGGCAAAACTATGGAGACAGTTAAAAGATCATCAGCGCCAGGGATTAGGAGGGAAAAAGAGTGAATAGATGAAACACTGGGAATTTTTAGGGCAGTGAAACTATTCTGTATGATATTACAATGGTGGATACAGTCATTACACATTTGTTAAAACCCAGAGAATGCACAAGAGCAAACTCTAATGTAAATTGTGGACTTTGGGTGATAATGATGTGTAAATGTAGATTCGTCAATTGTAACTAAGGTGCCACTGTGGTGGGGGATGTTGACAGTGGGGAGGCCGATGCCTGTGTGGGGGCAACGAGTACCTGGGAACTCTGTACTTTCTGTTCAACTTAATTGTGAACCTAGAACTACTCCAAAAATGTCTTTTTTTTTTTTTAATAAAAAAAGAAATTTGGGAATGATCTCAAGAACTTTTAAAAAATCTCATAAAACAAATTCAATAATCCTCATTCTAAGAATATATCCTAAAGGGTGGAGGGAGGCATATTCAAAACAACCCAAAATAATTTTATGATGAAAATATATTGTGTAAAAAACCCACTTTGTACAAAAAAGTTAATTGTGTTATTTATAAAAGCGAAAAGCAAAATAAAAATATCCAACAATAAAGAAATGGTTAAAAATATAATAGATCTATAAAATTCAATATTATGTAAAATTATAACTATAAAAAGCTTATTTAAAAATTGATAAGTTAATAGATTATAATACTAAGCAAGAAGACTATAATGGGAACATCTATTTCTTGACTCTACACAATTTTAACTGTAACATTCTGGTTTGCATTTTACAGCACAAATAGTTAAAAAATAAAACTTATTAAGGAAATTATGTCTACGATTGCCATTTTAGAATTTTAGGTAGCATGGCAATCTACTGGGAAATTTTTTTGTTTTATTCCAAGCAGATTTTATGGTACTCTTTGTTATCTATCATTTGGTTGCTATACTTTACCAACATATTCCAATGACTCTAACTAATAATAGCAAAATTATTAGGGGCAATTTTCAAGTGCTATTCTTTCTGTATATCATTTACTTAATTTTTAAAATGTTCAATGACTGCCCAGCCAGGCGTAGCTCAGGGGTTGAGCATCGACCTAGGATCCAGGCTATCAGGGTTCGATTCCCGGTCAGGGCACACGCCCGGGTTGTGGGTTGCAGCCGATCAATGACTCTCTCATCATTGATGTTTCTGTCTCTCTCTCTCCCTCTCCCTGTCTCTCTCTGAAATCAATAAAGATATATTTTAAAAAATAGAAATAAAATGTTCAATGACCAATAAAGTTATTTTTATTTAGTTATATTAACAAATTCTTTTTATAAATACACTGAAAAAGTACTTTTTTGTATAGATGAGGTCTGAAAAAATAAAAATTCTGCAAGAGTAAGGTAATTATTTTTGACCACAGTAATTGTCCCAGTAATTGTCTCTCATTTGAGAAAACTAATAAAGTTTCAAAAAATGGGAAAATGTCATTTTAAAAATAAATATTTTTGAAGCAATATCTAATAATTTGGCCAACCTTATCTTTTTTCTTATATCAACTTAAATGTTATTAACAAAACATTTGTTTCAAGTTTTTGAAAATGCATTCTTCTCAATATTAGCATTAAATTAGCACAAAGCAACAAATTCCAAGTTATCTTGAAACATTCCATAATATAAAATTTCAAAAAATGTATTAAAACACTGCCCTTACTTATGTGAGCAATACATATGCCTGTCAGGTCACTTCTGTTTGCTATACTACTTCTAGCATACATTTTTTAAAAGCATTGCATTTATTCATTTATATATTGAAATCATGATCATTATAAAATCTTGATGCTGATTTTTGTCTTCAAATTAATTATTTGTAGCATATTGTCTTTTTTTATTCTCATATAATGTCAGTATATTTTGTGTACAAAGTTTGCACCCAGTGCTACCATGGTTACTACAGGCTGTGGAACAGAATGGATAATATCAGAGGCTCGGGCACAGTCAAGTGTAGCGAGGAGTGTATGGTATATAAGTCACACAGGTGTTGTGAGATTTGCATGGCATAACCGTAGAAAGTGCCTAGAATCTCATCGACATCTAGTAAGAGCCTACTAAATATTCATTTTAATGAGTAAATAGAAATCAAGGTAGAGATACTATTATTCATGTTCATCTTCTTTACAGATTACTATCATTTTATTCTATATTTTTCCATTTATAATATTATAAAAATTAAATTGGTTTTCATAGTTTTTCAAAATTGCATCATCGAGTGTGAATTAGTAGTTATGTATTCATTTTCATATTTAGTCTTCTATGCTTCTTCCGATTTAAACTTAAATATTCATAATTTCTTAAATTGACGTAATATGTTCTCTTGTTATTTTGCAAGTTTAATGGAAACTTATCAAAAAAGGAAAGCTGTCATATAGATAAATTTGTCATTTATATATGTGTTGGTAACACAAAGACACCTATTTTTCAATTTATTGTAGCATTATTTCTTTGAGGCACACTTTTTTAAGTTTTTATTTCTTTCTAAAAGGTCTGAATTACTGAAGCTGTCAGAAAAAGTTTCAGATTTCTCCCTTGCCCTCAGTCTATACCCAGAACCAGCTTTACTCTTGGGCATGGATTATGTTTGAGTTAGAAGGAAGGCAGTTCAGATTGATAAAGCAATACCCCTGGGAAAAGACGATTAACATGTATAAAGGGATTTCCCTGCAGTATAAATACCAGCACGCGCCCTCTTGGTGCTTCAGAGCCTTCCTGATGTATATATGCAGGTCGTGAGATTTGAAGCAGCCCTTTGAGGCAGTAATATAATAAAACTCTGATTTGGGAGCAACAATTCTCCTAATTTTCCTACTGTCTGTGGGAATGAGTTGCCAACCTTTTACTTCGGCTGACACCTTCATACCTCTTAACTCGGAGTCTTCTGCAGCTCTGCCTCTGCTAATGCACCACAGCGCTGCCGAGTGCCTACCGGTCTCCAACCACACCACCAATGTGATGTCCACAGGTACCGACTCCAATGCCAGCCTGCTGCTGGCTGGGCCTAAAGAGTTCAGAATGGATGCTTTGAATCTTGGTAGTTTACCATCTCTTTGCTTTTTTTTTAGTTTTCCTTTCGTTTTAATGTGTTTTAAAGTGAAATATTAAGGATATTGAAGTCAAAATGTCTAAGAAAATTTTCAAGAAAGATTAGCAAGTGCAATAATTTAAATTATTTTTGGTTTGATGATAAAGATCTGTGTGTTTTTTTAAATGTAAGTAAACAGTGAATTTGGCTATTTTTAATCCAGAAATCATTTTAACGGCAAGTTTATGGATACACAGCAAAACTAAAGAAATAGTCTAAAATAATTCAGTGTTTTAAAGGTGTAACTTCTTTAACTTAAAAATCTATTTGGTTTTTAGATTACATTTGCTATTATTCTAAAACCAGCCAAATACCTCACAGTAAATACAACTAAGTGATTCCCAATACCAACAACAAAGGATTTCAAAGAATAAACTAAATAATTTTAATAAACTTATTTTTAGCATAATTCAAAACTCAAAAATAAAAACTAGAAGCAATATATGATATTTAGAGCCCAAGAATGAAGTTAAATTTTTTCAAGGCTGAGTTCTGAAGAGACTTCAACCTCTAACCAAGTTTTAATACTTTCTTTACATAACTTTCTTAAATGAAAATTAAATTTTGAAATTCAAATATATTGTTTTAAACACAATCAAATAAGTATGTTTTGCTAATGCATAATTCATTCTTTAACTATATAGTAACAAAGGAAGTGTTTGAAAGAATTATAAATAGTCTAAGTCTTGAGTTGAGTAAATTTCGTCCATTAAATAGCAATGTGCTATATTCATGTTCCACTTGTTTTGGATATACATAAATTCAGCATTGATCTTCAGCTGGATTTTAAAGAATATAGAGATTACATAGCTAGACTTTGGCAAAGTCATTAATTTTGAGATTTTTTTTCAACTACCTAATATTCTCATAATGTAATTTAAAAGGTAATAATGGAAGTACACTCAAACAAATATTTTAACCAAAAATATGTGCTATAAAAATTTTATACTATCACATAGCTAATTGTATATTTTTTACAATATGTCTTTCTATAAATAAGGGATAAAAAGAAAATACATTGTTTAATCTAATGTGTGTGAATATTATTTCAGAATGAAAATAAAATTTAGAATTGAGGTCATGATTTAGCAAGTTTAGGCTCAAAACCCAATTTATTTATTTTTAAAATGTATTTATTTTTAAATAAATTAATAACATATTTAGTAAATTAGCCTATCCTTTATCCAACTTCTCAAAATTAGAGGAAAAAATTAGAGGAATAAAATTTAAATTTTATTAAGTAAAAAGATTTATAATGAATAAAAATAACCTAACTGCATTTTAACTGATAATAGCATTGAATTTATATTTTTTCCATCAAATCATAATCACTTATCCAAATAAGGAATTAGAAATAATGGTTATAAGAACAGCACTTGGGTATTATTTGTTTAATTTTGGAATGCATAGCAAGGTTTTTATGTGTAATCATTACGTAAAATGACTTTAATTCTTTCTACATGTCAGTTATAAAGTGAAAATTTATGCAGATATTTTAAAATATTAAACCTTGTTCTATAGTTAGAGAAAATGTTTTCTTTTCTGAAGAGACCTCATGGCTTATTAGATCGTACCTCAATATTTTCTCTACTTTTTAACATCTCTTATATTTGTTCAAGAAGATATGTTTATATTATATTTATGGAAAGCTGACTACACATTCAGGATATAAAGGAGAATAAGAAATTAAATACAAGAGAAAACATTGGCTAGTGCTTTTATTGCCAATATTCTTGGTTTTTCGTGTTTAAAGCTTGATTTACAAAGTTTAGTAATGTAAATTTACTTTCAAAATACATGTTGGTTCCATGAGGCAGGTAACTATTTATGAACAAGTTTATGTTCATATACTAGGCACAACATTTCTAGACACCGCCACTCAACAATCAACTTACTTTTAGCCAGCTTTGGCATTAGAATTGTCAAATTCACTGTGTGCACGCAGAAACCCACAACCTCAAAGCTTCAACAGCATCATAAACATGCCTTGCATTGTCACGGAGTTTGCACAAACCTGTAAATTTAGTGGGATTTTTATGATTGTATCCGATAGGGGCCAAGTTGCTCTGCCATTTCCTCTCTGATGGAAGAAATCTGTTAGAACAATAACCAAAATAGAGATGGTCCAAGAGTCAATTTCTCTATTCATTCTTCCAGAGAAAAGCCACTTTATAATACCATATTATACAATACTTTTAAGAGCCTGTTCCTCTAGTCACCTGGTTACAATGTCTGTATTGGGTGGCACCTACAAGAATTCTGCAGCTCTCAAATAGCCAAGGTCCAAACTGGTCAGTCATCCCCCTCTCAGGGCAAAGGAGGAGCAGTGAAGGCTACTGTCCACTTTGGTGATTTATGATCTCATTACTGGACAAACTTTAACCCCTAGTTTTAAGCTACTCAGGGAACGTCCCCCAAATGAAAACAAACAATTGGCATGTAAATTTAAGAAACGCATAAAATGTGTATTTTTGAAATGAAACGAATGTATCTTGAATCCTCGTACATTTTCTTACCAGTCCCGTCTATTTTGTCTTTGATCCAAACTTCTAAATGTTTGTGCACATATTTCTCGGTGACAACATTGGGAAACACAGCAACTGGACTTCATTACTCTGTTCCTTCCTGTCATTACGGAAATCAGCCATCAACCTACGGAGTGATGGCAGGTAAGAAAAGTTGTCTTTACATATGAAATTCAGTTTGGGGAAACTGAGATGAAATTTCTGGGTCTGAGGGAATCTTGACCAGAAAGTCAAATGTGTTTCTTTTCTGGATAAATAACACATCACTAGATCAAGACTACTTATTTATTGATGCTCATATGAGGCATTAATAGCATATTTCTTAAGGAAGAGAAAAATCTGACCAAAGGGATCCACTCATCACAAAACTTATGACTTAATTTTAGGATATGGCCAGAGAAAACATTTTAACCATTTAATATTTTAATAGTTTAAATTTTGTTGTGGGCTGATTCTTTTCAGACATTCTTTGATCTTTTCCAATTATTCCTGCCTCAGGGAGAGAAATATTATGGGTGACAATAAACTACTAAGTCTTTATGTGAGAATATAAGTGTGTGTGTGTGTGTGTGTACATGTGCACAGGTGTAATACTGAGAGAGAAACTTTGGATAAAGGAATCATATATTAGGAAAATTTTTTCTTGTATTTTGTTATCATCCTAAGTAACGAAAAAATCAAACATGTATTTATGTCTATAAATTTGAAAAAAAATTGAACAAAGTATTTAATTTACCAATCTTTAATTTCTCAAAATTTCTGTTTTAAACTAAATGAAACATTAAAACTTTAAATTAAAATGTTCCAGGACTAATTAGCTTCTCTTACATTCTATGAAGCAGCATTATGAATAGACCAGTATAATCACATTTATGGTAAAATGAAGACTGATGTTCTTAAATATTACCTGTAAATTATAATGTTTCTTTCTCTTTTTTAAGAAAAATATATCAATTTCAGAGAGAGGAAGGAAGAGGGAGAGAGATAGACAGACACATCAATGAGAGAGTCATTGATCGGCTGCCTCCGGCACGCCCGCTCTTGGGGATGGAGGCCGCAACCCGGGCCTGTGCCCAGACGGGGAATCGAACAGTAATCTCCTGGATCACAGTTCAATGCTCAACCTCTGAGCCACGCCCAGCCGGGCTCTAATGTTTCTTTTTAATAATTAAGAAATAAGGAAAGCCATATATTTTTCTTCGCCTTTGAAAACCAATCATTTATGATTCAGACACTTAGTAGTTAATCAGTATTCATGGTTAATGAGAACAGCCCGCATTGATGATAAACTACTTTCATTATAAAATAGTAAAATAATATGCATTTAGCCACCAAGAGGTGCGGGCAAAATGCTGTCCGTGGCCTCTCACATTTTGATTGTGGAGACAGAGAATGACCAGCACGGTGCTGTGGGCTGCTGTCTGGAGGAGAGGCTTTGCTTTTCATTCACAGGGCTCCCCTGAAGCCAGGTGCAACCTCACCGCGCTCGAAATCCAGCAGCAGGCAGCGGTGAACTGAGGTTAGCATAAAGATAAAATCAGCCACAGACCAAATACTTTAAGATGGATTTTGCTACCACTTTCCTTCCCACCAGATCAAGGCCAGCGCCTACGGGTCTAGTGAGTTCCCGGCTGGCCCGAGAATTCTAACATCCTTAGAGTTTCCAGGACTGGAGTGAACAGGCTTAGGCAGCTCAGGTGGTGCTGCTATAAGTTTCCTGGCAGGCACTCAGCAAACCCGGAGAGACTCCTGTAAAAGCCCTTTAAAGTGACTCAAAGCCTGGGTTAGCGACATCAAAAGCAAAAATGTTATCCTAAGATTTGGAGGTATCACTGTAGTCTAAAAACAAAATTAAATATGTTTGTTACTGAAAGAAAAACTCACCATAGCAAGCACATAGATTATATCTGAATATTTTTTGAGAGTTATATTATTAAAGTGTGATATGCTTTCTAATTTGTTAGAACGTCACTATTTTGACTTATATTCAGTATTAGCATTTATTTGCATCACGGCAGATTAAAGTCAGAGAATCTGAACTACCTGCCTTCATCCCCAGAGAAGCTACACAAATTGAGTTATAAAACACAGGAATTCAGAAATAAATTAGCAAAGGTATAAAACACACAAGAGAAACCTGGTTATGTCATTTGAATTTTCTGAGTAGTCTCAAGGTGTTCATCAAATCAACCAACTCCACACAATCCATAGAAACATCTTATCAAGAACAAAGACAGGTTCACTGTCACATACTCCATATAAAAGTGGAACTGCCAAAAGCACTATATTTCAAAGAATGTGAAATTGCTTTGTTTTAATGTGGTTATCTTATTACCTATACTCTGATGCTTACATTTAGTTGAAGCATTTCATTATTAATAACCCACTGAAAAGGAAAAGCTGTAGCCAATATTTTGTTCAAGTTAGTAGGGAGGACTTCAATTATCAGATTAATTCACTGTGTCTCATGGTCCAGGTGTCGGCATACCAGAAATTGACTAATCGGGAGCAATGAATTAGCCACACCATGAACTAATTATGAACCTTCTTCAAGCCATTTAACATCTCTGAGTTTCAATCTCTTCATATTTAAGTTCTGTGTGTACCACAACTCTGTTAGAGTTGAGTTGTGGCTAATTTTTACCAACTCAACCCATCTTTCTCCTTCGGTCTTCTCTTTGGATCCTCTTGCAGCTGAATTCCTTCTTCTGTCTCTTCTGAGAATTTAGATAATTCAACAGCCTGCAACACAGGTAACAGCAACCAGAGAATTATAAATGCCATTCAAAAATCTCCTCTGGATAATCACAAAACAAAACAAAATAACAGCAAACACTCCCAAAGCTTTGATTCTTGGTATCTGAGATTGTTTCTGTTCTCCAAGCTCCATGGACTGTCAATCCTGCCCACGCACCCACCTATGAAACTGAGCAAATCAGCTTCATGGGAATGAATGTTTAACCCATTGGGGTTATATTACGTAATGGCCAAACCAAGGCCTGGTATGAGAGTCTTTGTGTAAAAATTAATTTTAAGAGGAAAGCAAAATAGCTGAGGTTTGGGAACCAATGAAGAAGATGAATGTCCATTTTGTTTTTTTAATGAGAAGTAGGTAATAAGAGAAAAGAAGACTGTGGCTAAAAGTGCCCACTCCACCTGCACTAATGCAAAAGGCAACAGAAATCAGTTTGATAGTTGACACAGAGAAATAGCCTAGTTTGGAACCCATCTCTTCATTCTCGAATTTAATTTTTCTCTAAGTTGTTCTGGTTGTGCTGACTCTGAAGGAAGGAGTAATTCTGAAGATCTTTTGCTTCTGAGTCATAGAAGGCCTCTCAGAAGCTGTAACCTGATGTATCTTTCCTGTTTCTTAGTTAGTCTCTGTCTCAGCTACTCAACGTGGTGACTGTAGCAGGAAAGCAGCCTTAGGCAATAAAAGTACCAAATAAAAGTAATTTACAAAACGATGCAGAAGACCCCTGATGTATTTAGGTAGGATTTACCAGCACTTAAAAAAGACCACAATTCAAACTTATAATTTTCTTCACATTGTCACGCATGGGGGGAAAAAGAAAAGAAACAGAAATATTCAAATGCACATTCCTGTGTATGTCCACAGCAAGGCAGAGTATTTTGCTTTGTTTCTCTATTTCCCATGTTTGTTCCTTTAAGGCTTCAAGCCTGTGACCTCAGAGATGTTGTCAGCTAGCATCTGTTAGAGCCACATGCTGCAGGAGAGCAATTTGCCCTGGACCACAGTACATTGAGCCAGAGCCCTGCAAGGCAAGCCCCACCTCTGCATTCCCATTGCCTGCTTTAGAGTCACCTGTTCCCCGACCTCCACCACACAGGGTCGCACACAGAGCATTCAGCAAGGCTGTGGTGGAGCCACCTGCAATGGGAAAATAGAGCTGGGCTGTGAAGAATATGAGACACTTCCAAGCTATTTCGACCAGCTCTTGTCTAGGCTTACAGACCACTTTGCTTTATTGATGTTTGGGAAGTTGAATATGAGACTCACCGCTGCACATAGTCACAGAATCTTTTATCTTCTTCCTTTTTCCCTAATCTAGGCTTTAGAAAGATTTTAAAAATATCTTGCCAAACATGCCATACGAATCACTCCCCACTGTCCCCCAAATACAGGCTCAGATAATAGAAACTGCCCTGTTTGGTTGTGCTTATGACTCATTATGAATTTCTCTTTAGGGTTAGTTCCAGAAAAACTGTGTCCCTGTGGACAACTGTGGACACTTTCACTTAATAAAAAATAAAGACATATCACACATGCTTTCCTTTTTGCTCTGGATGCCAAGCCTTTGAACATGGTATTTCCTGTGCACTTTTCACAGATTCACCATCAAATTTGTTTTCTAAATGTCCATTTTCCCAGACTGTTTATAATTAAAATTTTCCGGAAATAGAGATGGCCCACTTCTAATATTTTAATAAATAATTATAATACATTTGTCAATGTGTTTAAGGTGCAGAAGGCTTTAAAAGAAAGAATTTGATTTACCTGAGTACAAATGAGGTGATTATCTTGATGGAGTTCATTGCAATGTTCATTGAACTTCAGTTCTAGTTCCAACTGGATAGTGAGTTCATTGTGGCATCCAAGGAAAGTCATTTTACTTGAGTTTCCTAAATTTTAAATGTGTGGAAAATAATCATATTCTTCCCACCTCATCTGTTTATATAAGGATAAGAAAATGATAAATATGAAATGAACACAGCAAGAAGTGTCACAGAAAGTTTGTAGCACTGCGTGACTCTGATCAGCAACAATGAACGATCAAGATTGCTAACAAATTCAGACCTTATGGCATCTCATGTAAAAGATATGCAAAAAATTACTTATGTAAAATAAACATAATTTGACATAGGTTAAATGAGTTATCTATAGTACCTTAAAATACGCTAAATGTACAAATCAAACAGCAGCCTGACTGTCTCGTCTCCGCTTTTACTGTTTCTCAGAGTATTTCATCATTAAGTGTATTAGGTGGCATTTGATATTTCTGAATGATGAAAGAAATAAAGGTTCTTTAACATATAAAAGCCAACTCTGAAAGCATAAACAAAAGAAAAGTCTTGAGAGAAATAGTAAGTAGATGCTAAAATAAATGTGATCAGTTTTCTTTTTGTATGTATTAGTGTTTCTTTTACTTCAACTAACAAAAATCCAAAACTAATAGAGAGCTAAAAATAAACTCCAAAAGTAATAAACATTAAAAAAAATAAACTATGTAATAAAGTAAACATTCATACAATTGCTCTTAAAAATTTATCTTGTCCGATCAGTTTAACATCCACTAAAGCATTAATTGGATGATTAACTGACTTTAAAAAGTAAAACTGGATAATTTTGCTTTGCAAAAGTAACATGAAATTTTCTAGACAGGAATGATTTCTTTCAAATCTTTTTCATACCTGTGAAACAGCTACATTTATTGTATGCCTTTTTTGTTTAATCTCTCACTTGTATTGTACTTTGCTTCAGAAAAAGAATATAGTCTCTTGGATAAGGGTCCCCTTTGTAATTACATATTCTCATAAAAATAATATAAGCTGACAGTTTGCTGACTTACACTATTCTTTACTCATTACATATTGATATATTTATGTAAGATCTACATGTTCTGGCAAAATACATTATTACTCATGCCTTTGATTTGTGAATGTATTTATGAAGAAATTATAGGTAGCATAAGCTTGATGTACGTTTTCAGTGTTTCCAAGAATGAGTATTGCATATATTGTGTAATTTATTTTCAGTTTAAATATTTATTTATACTCACGAGAAACAATTAATTACTAAATATTTTATTTATAAAAAAATGTCTTGGTTATACACACATCATTTAATATAAATTGAAGTGATCTCTACAATTAAAACGCAATGGATTGATGAAGGAAACAGAAATAAAATGTTTGGGAATTTGGCCTAGATTTTTCTCTCACCCATGCTCCTCGCTGAGATAGGTTCTTCTCTACTAATGAAGGATGAATCTGTAAGCAATTTAAACACTTTACATATTTTAGTATTTGTGTGATTTATTATTTAACTCACTCAATCAACACCATGCTTTATTATTCATGGGTGATTACTTGTCATATCTAGATTACCCTCTTCCTTTTTACTTATTTTTGCTTCTTAAAAATTATCAAAAATGATTTCATTATCCTGAATACTTTTCAAAAAATCTTGTTGCTGACTCTTTAATAGAACTTTAAAATTACCTTTTGTTCATATCTAGTCACTCCTCAAATATATATTTTTTTCTTTTTCTTTTTTAAATTTATCTTTATTGTTGAGAGTATTACAGGTATACCATTTTCCCCCCCAATTGATCCCCTCCACTTCGCTCCCACCCCCTTCCCAGGCCTTCACCCAGTTATTAACTGTGACCATGGGTTATGCATATATGCATATAACTTCTTTGATTAATCTCTTCCCACCCTCTACCCCTCTTCCCTCTTTCCTCTGAAATATAATCGCCTGTTGCCTGTGTCAATGTCTCTGGATCGATTTAGTTTGTCAGATTCTTTTGTTCATTAGCTTCTTCTTAAAGAAGACCCTTCAACTTTTCCTGTAGTGCTGGTCTGGTGGTGATGAACTCCTTTAGCTTTTTCATATCTGTGAGGCTCTTTATTTGACCTTCAATTCTAAATGATAGCTTTGCTGGGTAGAGCAATCTTGGTGGTAGTTCCATGTTTTTTATCACTTTGAATATTTCTTGCCACTCCCTTCTGGCCTGCAAAGTTTCTTTTGAGAAATCAGCTGACAGTCGTATGGGTGCTCCCTTGTAGGTAACTAATTGCTTTTCTCTTGCTGCTTTTAAGATTCTCTCTTTGTCTTTAAGCTTTGGTGTTTTAATTACGATGTGTCTTGCTGTGGGCCTCTTTAGGTTCCTCTTGTTTGGGACCCTCTGTGCTTCCTGGTTTTGTAAGTCGATTTCTTTCCCCAGGTAGGGGAAGTTTTCTGTAATTATTTTTTCAAATAGGTTTTCAATTCCTTGGTCTCTTTCTGCCTGTTCTGGCACCCCAATAATACAAATGTTGCACCTCTTGACGTTGTCCCAGAGGCTCCTTATACTATCTTCATATTTCTGGATTCTTTTTTCTTTTTGCTCTTCTGGTTGGGTGTTTTCGTTTCCTCATGTTCCAAATTGCTGATTTGATTCTCAGCGTCCTCTACTCTACTGTTGATTCCCTGTAAATTATTCTTCATTTCAGTTCCTGTAGCCTTCATTTCAAATTTGTCCTTTATCATGTTATCAATTTTCTCAGTTATTTCCCTAATAGTCTGCTTAAACATCCTTATAAACAAAATTCTGAACTCTGTATCTGTTAGCTTGCTTGGATCTATTTCATTTAGTTCCTCTTCTAGAGATTTCTTCTGTTCTTTCCTTTTGACATGTTTCTTTGCCTCCACATTTTGGCTGCTTCCAGGTGTTTGTTTCTATGTATTAGGTAGAGCTGCTATGTCTCCTGGAATTTGTAGTGTGGCTTTGTGTAGTAGGTGTCCTGTAGGGTCCAGTAGCTCAGCCTCCCCAGTCACCTGAGCTGGGCGTTCCAGGTGCTCCCCTGTGTGGACTGTGTGCACTGTCCTGTTGTAGTTGAGCCTTAGTTGCTGTTGGTGTCACTGGGAGGAATTGACCCCCAGGCCAATCAGCTGTGAGGACCCGCTGCAACTACAGCCAGAGAGCTGCTATGCTGGAGACGCCCCTATGGAGCAGGATTTACTTCAGCGGAGCTTTGGTGTTCACCAAGTGCACTCCTTGAGAGTGTCACTCGTGGATGTGGTGGGGTTGTAATCCAGCGTGGTCAAGTCTGACCACCAGGTGCACTGCCTCTGGGCCTCCTTGGAGGTGCAAAGTCAGCCTGTGCCAGTGCCTTGCCCAGGGCCCCCCAGCATGAGCTACACAGCAAACCGTAGTTGGCTGCTACTTGTGCTGGGCTTGGAGGAGCCCAGGAGAGGCCCAGCTATGAGCCAGTGCAGCTGCCGCTAGTGCCAGGCCTGGGGCCGCTTATCAAGCCATATGGGGCAGCTGCTGCTTGTTTGAGAGATTTTAGGAAAGTCCTAAGCATGAGGCTGGAGAGGCCACTTGCACAGAAAAGCCCCTGGAAATGGCCTGGATGAGCCTCAGGTGGGGAGGGGCGGGGCCTCCGGGAATCACGGGGCGGGGCCAAAGGTGTGAGTCAGGTGCTGGCGACGCAAATATGGCGCCTGCCTGCCGGCTGTGTGCGGGGAGGACTCGCTACAGGAGCCATGGCCTCCGCCAGCCCTTCCGCCCAGGAGGAAGCCGCCCCTCCAGCTCTCGCCCGGATCTCAGGCAGGTTAGTTCCTCCCCGAGTGTCCCGGGTCCTTTCAGCTGCTGCCCGGCGCTGGGCTCAGAGGGAGCGTCCGAGTGAGTCCGCGCCGGGCCCTTTAGAGGAGCTGCTGGGCTCCCGCAGCCTCCGAGACCCTCAGGGACAGTCCCCGCTGGTTTCACAGCCCAGAGTTGTGGGGGCGTCTCTTCCCGGCCCTGGAGCCCTGGGCTGGGGGCCTGCTGTGGGGCTGGGACCCCTCCCTCCTCCAGGAAACCCCCACCGCTGAGATTCCCTCCTGGGTTTCAACCGCGGCTCAGGGTGTGGGCCCGCGGCCTGGTCTCTGATTCAGCCCCGACCCGCCCGCGTCCCCGCCCCTCCTCCCCTCTCGGTGCTTCAGCTCCCTGGCTGTGGGGCTTCTGTGCAGCCGGATCTCAGGAGGCTCTGAGTGCTGGTGGTTCTGTGCTTAGTTGTGATTTTGATGGTGTTGCAGGTGCGGGTCTCACCTACGCCGCCATCTTGTTTCTCTCCTCAAATATATTTAAGCCTTATTAAGGTAGTGTATGATCTCATAACTCTGTTATCTGCCTTTGTTAAATTTTAAAAAGACATGATTATTTCCCTTGGAGTTAAACATTTATTGATAAAACAGTCAGGCTTCTAACTATTATAAAATCAGTTTTCTGAGCCTAAGAAATCTTTCCAGCATAGCGCTTAGCCATGCGACTTGATTATAGGAAACATCACAGATGATTTGTTCAACGAGTTAAGAAAACAGAGATCAAAATATACATTTTGCTTAGAGCTGAGCCTCAAGGCTCTTAGGAAGGGGTGTCTTTTCTTTTCTTTTTTTTTTTAAATATATCTTTATTGGTTTCAGAGAGAGAGGAAAGGAGAGGGAGAGAGAGACAGAAACATCAATGATGAGAGGGTCATTGATCGAGCCCACAACCCGGGCATGTGCCCTGACCGGGAATCGAACCCCGATCGCCTGGATCCTAGGTCGATGCTCAGTCGCTGAGCCACGCCCGGCTGGGCAGGAAGGGGTGTCTTTTCAGAGAAAACAAAATGATGAAGAACTTACACTTCTGAGAGAATTTGCTTATTTCTATTTTAAATATTTGCAATTCCCTGCTTATTTCCTTTCATAGCATCTTTGTGTTTGCTGCTCTGGGGGCGGTGGGAAGGAGATAATCCTTTTATACTAAGTTACACCGACTTCAGACGGCTGAAGGGCAGTTAGCCTTGTTCAATAGAGACTGGGCTGCAACAGGCAAAACCTTGTATAGGGACAGGGGTGTGTGTGTGTGGGGGGGGTGTCTAATGTTGCGGGCCCTTCCCTTCCCTCTCCCCGCAGGCAGCCTGGCGCCCTGCCTCTATGGGGGGTGGGGGGAGGGGGGAAAGGGGAGGGGGGAAATGGGGGGGTGTCTAATGTTGCGGGCCCTTCCCTTCCCTCTCCGCAGGCAGCCTGGCGCCCTGCCTCTATGGGGGGGGAGGGGGTTGGGGGATGGGGGAGTGGGGGGGATGGGGGGCGGGGGTGTCTAATGTTGGGCCCTTCCCTTCCCCCTCCGCAGGCAGCCTGGCACCCTGCCTCTATGGGGGGGGAGGGGGTTGGGGGATGGGGGAGTGGGGGGGATTGGGGGGGCGGGGGTGTCTAATGTTGGGCCCTTCCCTTCCCTCTCCGCAGGCAGCCTGGCGCCCTGCCTCTATGGGGGGGAGGGGGTTGGGGGATAGGGGAGTGGGGGGGATTGGGGGGGCGGGGGTGTCTAATGTTGGGCCCTTCCCTCCCCTCTCCGCAGGCAGCCTGGCGCCCTGCCTCTATGGGGGGGAGGGGGTTGGGGGATAGGGGAGTGGGGGGGATTGGGGGGGC